>NC_092497.1:31493374-31793374 GCF_047495875.1 Pithys albifrons albifrons | reverse complement strand
AATTTTTTAAAGATTTCATTATACAATTTTCTATACCTATGTTTTAGGTCTCTAGAGACTTTACCGTGACATGTCTAGTAAAAATTAATCTGATTTTACACTATTCTTCACTTTTTAGAGTTTATGCCCTTGAAACCTATCTTTTGTGTAACATAGCTTGAAGTTAAGGTGTAACAATGCAGACCACTGTGGCTTTCCTTGTGGTCATGAACTGCAGTTTACCTACAATTCCTTGGGCATGTGTAATAGCTATAAAAAGAACAGTAACTAATCGCTATTATAATGTTAACATGTTCAGGTACTTGCAGACAATTACTTTGGACAAATTCTGAGTCTCTGCTTTAAATACTACTCTCCTTTGAAGTTGGGGTATTAAGAAATACTCAGGTCAATGCAGCTGTGCATTTTATCTGTGTGTAAACCAGTGTTTTCAAACACAGTAGTGTTATAAACACTTGTTAGTGCCATTGTAAAAATGAAACACCACTTATACTTTTATTGTAAGACTTTTTCCTCTGTTGCTGTTGGGTTTTTTTGTTTTAGTTCTCCCTGTCATGTTTGCTTTTTACCAAACATATTCATTGTCAAAAGTCATGGAAACCAGATCACTCCCTATGTTGTCTAGGTCAGAAGGAGTACTCATCTTTCACTGAATCTAACAAAAATTAAATTCATGAAATTTTGAATTAGAGCATTTGTGTCCTTCTCTTGTGAAAAGAAAATTCATATTTCCTGTCTTCGTTGACAGGCTGTTGGGGAAAAACTGTTATTTAAAAAAAAACCAAACAACCAACTTCTGCTGGGAAGATATAATTTGCTTTTAGTTTTAAATTGATTGTTTTGTTTCATCCACAAGTGTTTTGATTTGAATACTTTGGCAAAATGCCAAGTATAATCCAAAGCAATGAATCTCTCTTCTGCCAAGAAAAAGGAACTAAAAAAACCTCTAAAACCTAACCAGTTTCTAGAAAGAAGGAAAATGAGAAGTAAACTACAATATAACACAATATAAGAATATATACGAAGGTAAAAAGAAACAACAATAACTCCCCACTAGTTGCCCACCCAGTAATACAGATTCCACTACTCTCATCTACAAAACCACCCAAGAGAAAGCTCAACCTCCTGAGGGACAGACACAAGCAAACTAAGAATAAACATTTCACTTCCCTAAGATAACATAGTAGCAAGTGGTCATGCTGGGGCCTGATTTGGAGATAGAGAAGCTCCTTCTCTCCATTCTTTTATACTTGAGATGACATCAGAATATGGTATGGAATACCATTGGCCAGTAGAAGTCAGCTGTCATCTGGCCTGACCCAGCTCGAATCAACTGATAATCCAAAGCCTACTCTAAAAACTAAAACCTAAATTTAGGCCTAACTAAACCCAGGACAACAAGCTGGGTGTTGCATTAAATCAAACTAGAGGCTAGTGATTACATTTTGACAGGTTGGGCTGTTTGGTGTATGGTCTGGGAGAGGAAACACTACACCAGTGGTTGAATTTTCAACCACTACTGCAGATATCTGTACTAGGATCCATTACCTTTACCTCAAGTAAAGGTGGAAGTGACTTATTCAATGTTTCATGCATTTTTAATGCTACAAGTGTTTGTTTAATAACCTCAGTGTCGCTGTGCCTCACTTTAGGGTTTAGTTTGTTAGATATTATATGAGTTTGCAGACAAGCGCTACAGCAAAAAGATGGTGCTTGTATAATCTGAATAGTCAGTCATTCTTTTAAACCAAATAGAGTATCTTTTACCTTCGTTTTTCTTTTTAAAAAGCTATTGGAAAAGCTTTCACGTGTGCAAAATGGCTTTTCTCTGTGTATGGATCTGACCTGTTCTACTTCTTTGTTTCTCCACTTCCATCTCTCCTTAGGGTAGATTTCCTTTTTGCATTAATTCCTCTGCTGCAGATGCAGTCTTTCCTGATGCCTTCCTGCTTATCTCTTTCTTTCTTAACTGCCTAGATGCCAGATCTAATTTGGTACAACAATGGTTGCAGTTCAGGGAATAGTCAACACCACCTCTGATAGTGAGATGAATAGTGCTAATTGCAGAAGCAATTTCTATTACAGAATCCCTGAGGTATCAGCTATCTGTGTGATGAGAAATAAAACTGCTATTTCCAATAGAAGCTATCACAGACTAGTTGGGAAGAGTTATTTTCTACTTTGTTAAGAAAAGAATACCCATAGCTTGTATTTTTGGGAGTTGTCAAGTTTTTCTACCTTCATTGAAAATTATTTGCTTGCAATAACTCAATTAGAAGCCTTTCTTTGGACATGCTCTCTCCAAGACCATTTCATTTTATAGAGAGCAGGCAGAATTCTCTCTAAAGAATCTGTGGATACCAGTAACTATTTTATTAAAAATCACTTATTCCTTCTACTGCTGTACAATTTGCTGCATGTTTACAGGAGGTTAATTCAGAAAAGCATAAGGGGTAATGGTTTCAGGGGATGCTGTTTAGTTCCAGGGTAATGCACATAAAGCTTGCTTTGAAAGTTTTGAACTCACTGTGCTGAATGGGGGAAATGGAGGCAAAAAGATATGAGACAGGGACCCTTGGAAAGTAATTGTAATGCCTCTGGAAGATGAGACTGATGGTAATGCAGGTATGTGCTGGTTTAAAGGTAAACCAGCAGAAGAAATGAATTCAACACAAAAGAGATTAAAGTCAGAGTTACAATTTAATAAGGGTATTACAATAAATGCAATGATACAAAAAGAAATTGGTTTTAACCCACAAACCCCAGAAATATAACCCAGCACCCTGGGGCACAAACAGGGTTTGTTAGCTCCTGTGCTGAGACTCACGTGGTTCCCTTGAGACCAAAATAAAAGGAAGGGAAAAACCTCTTGGTGCAGATGATGGTCACAGTCTAGTTGAGAGTAGTGGTCACAGTCATGTCGAGGTTCTGGTCCTGCTCTGAATCTGATGAGTGGTACCAGAAGTCTCCAAACCCCAAGATTTATATACCCTCAGGTTCAGGTGGGACCACCCAGTACCTCCCCCAGGGTGGGGAGTTCCACAATGGGTGATCTGACTCTGTGAGTCATGGAGTATTTTTGGAATCATTGATGGCCCATTAGCAGACATGACCCCTCCAGCTGGGTGTGAGGGTGCCAATGACTCCCTGAAGGAGAGTTATCTCAGCTCCTATCTCATGGGCTTCTTAAACACTCACATTTTAGCCTGAGGGGTCAGGTGTGCCCTGGGCAGCTGCTGCAAATGGTCCATTGTGAACAGTTCATGAGAAATTGCTTAGAGGGTGTAGAATACAGAGCTTTGGTCACACCCACACAGTGATAAACTGGTCCCCATTGCTAAACTAGGATAAGGTAGTGTTGGACATACCAAACCTCTCCAGAATTTTGGATGTCTGTGATACTAAAAAAATCTAAGTGTGTGCAGGGTAGGTATGAAAAAGACAGAAAATAGAATTAACAGACTGGAAAGTTGTCTTCCTACCATGAAATGGGAACAATGACAGCTAAACTATGTTTAACAGGTGTTTGTTTAATTTGTCCTTAAAAATCACAGCAATGGATATTTGACAGCTTCTCAGAGAGCCAATTCCAGTGTTTAACTATCCCTCACATTAAAAGCTGTTCTTTTCCCTAGTGTATAACAGTATCTGCCATGATGCAAATTAAGCTCATCTCTTCCCACAATACAGATGGATATGTTTTATTACAGTGATTTGGGCACAATTTATATATACATTTTAGAGCGAGCCTGAAAAAGTGATTCTTTGAAATACATTTCTATATTTGTATTTGTACACACACCTTCATTCAGAGGTAAATTTTGGGTGCTCAAATACTAATGATTAGGGGCATGTGAGAGGAAACAAACCAGTGATATTTGGAATGAAGTTTTACTGTGAGAAGAAAATACGTCAAGATGAATAGTGAGAAGATGGGAAAAATTACCAGGTTTGTTGGGCTGGACTCACCCATCATGAAGCCTTGATGGTGTGCGAGCACTGATCACCAGCAGCCAACATATGGCTGTGTTGTCAACACTGGTTTAAGTACAAATGTAAAGTATGTCTTCCCCTTTCTGCTGTAGCAGAGAGGGACTTGACACAATGTGGATGTACTGGACATTCCCATCAAAAAGATGAATGTATTTGGCTTTCATCTGAGAACATTCATAAACATCATTGTGTTACTAGACCTTCAGGACAATAAATTACACATCTAAGATGAGAGCACCAAAGTCTGACACCTGTTGAAAAGTTCTGGTAGTTTATATAGGGCACATAGAGTGTGCTACTCAAGTAAGCAAAATATCCATTTTTATCAAAATAATTGATAGGAAAGTTCAGCATCTGAATGTTCCTGTCCTAAGCTTTCAGTGTGAAAAACATCTGGAAATTAAACTTGGTTTCTTCGGTGGTCACCATGTCTCCCCTTTCTGCTTACTTAAATGACAAGGCAGGAGTATGAGAATGAACAAGCTCAGTCTGTCTATTAATTTAGATCTGCCAAACTGAAGATGATAAGATAGCACTGTAATTTTTGCCTCATAGGCAACAGTTGTCCTCCCTGCTTGGGAACTTGGATAGTAACTTTGTCTTCAGTAGGCTGTACTGATGAGTTAGTGATTCTGTAGATACTCACAGAGAGGATGGGTATCCTAAAACCATAATATTGGCTTACCAAGTTGTTTATGTTCCTCTTTTTTTTTTCAAAGTTCTGATGAAATTGGCATTTTCCCACACAGAGGTCAGATTTTCTCAGAACAGTATTTTCTGATGGTTTGTCAGGAAAAATCAGCTCCAATAGTGGATGTGTGAGGTGTCGTACATATAAATGGTTTATTTTAACAAATCCTACACTCCTAGAGAACAAATGAATATACTTGCTATCTCTTCTCCCAGCTGAACAACCTCAACTCTCTCAGTCTGTCTCCATAAGGCTGGAACTCCAACCCTCTGAGCATCTTTGTGGCCTCCTCTGGCTCTGCTCTTTTCAGTCCATTCCCTTCTTATATTGAGAGCCTCAGAGCTGCACACAGTAGTCCAGATGGGATCTCACTAGAGTGGAGTAGTGTAGAATCACCTCCCTCAACCTACTGGCCACAGATGTCTTGGTGCAGCCCAGGACACAGTTGACATTCTGATCAGCAGCAACATATCACTAAGTCATGTTGAGCTTTTTATCCACCAACACCCCCAAATCCTTCTCCTCAGGATTGCTCTCAAACTATTCTCTGCCCAGCGTGAATTTGTACTTGAGTTTACCCTGGTCCAGGTGCAGGAGTTTCAACTTAACCTTGTTGAACTTCATGAGGTTCACATGAGCCCCTCTCAGTGGCAACTGAGAAGCTACTTCTGATTAATTAGAATTGGAGATAAAAGTGTGTATTTACTGCCTAGAGCAAGTGAATTAAATTGATTTTTAATTTGCATTTAGATAACTGTATTTGCTCTAATTCAGCTTTAGAAAATTTTGCATATACTTCTAACCTGAAAAATAGAAGTTGTGAACATTTTAAACAAGAATTGAATGGCAACATGTATGGCTTTTAGTTCCTAACTGCTGACTGATTTTCAAATTTCTTTTAGAAGCTTTTCTGAAATTATGTGTGTTCCAGTTGCACAAACTAAAGTGCCAAAACCTATGGCCTTAATAACTGATGCTTTTATGCCTGACTCAAAATATTTATTTTCTGTGGCTTCTGATTTGCATTTTCCTAGTATCAAAAGCCTTATGAAACTTTTTCTGGTTCTTTAAAATTGAACCAAAATGCTTTTCCACTGAAATTAGATGCCTCTTGAGTAGAGACTAAAATTATTAATAGCAAATCATGGTATAAGTATTGCAAACACAAACATAAGCATAGAGTTGTATGATATTTCTTAATTGAAGAGATTTACAGTCAGTTCAAGTTTTTAACCAGAATCTTTCATCTAAAACTCTGTGGAATTTCATAATAGAGGATAGAATTCCTGCATTTGGGGTTTTGTGAACAATCTTCTAAGACTGAGAAAATATACCTGTTTTTTGTAAGCTGTGAGGTTCTAGATGTCAGTGTATCGCTGTAAATAGTGCTTGAAGAAAAGCTGCTAATAGAATAGAAGTAAAAAAAAAAAGTCACAATAGAGACACGTGTCTGCTAGACTTCTAATTATAAGAATTATGCAAATATTTGGTGAGGCTTATATTTCCATTAATTGCATGTGAATGATAACAGATGATCTAGTTACAAAACCAGCAGAGTAACACTTCAGTGTGGGGGTTTCTGGATTCATGCCTTTAGTTTCAAATGCAGTGGGAGTTTCCTTTAAGTATCAGTGGCCACCATCCTGCTATGTATCACATTGTACTTGTTTGAAGGTAAACCAGTAGAAGAAATGAACCTGACTCAAGACAGATTACAAGTCAGAGTTATAATTTACTTTAAAATATTACAGTAATACACTGATACAGAGCAAAATTGGTTTTAACCCACAAAAACCAGATATATAAACCAGGACCATGGAGCCTAAACAGAGTGGTGTTAGCACCAGTAAAAAGCAAAAGGAATGAAAAAACGTATTGATAAGGACAGTGGTTGCAGTCTTGTTGAAAGCGGGAGAGTAGAATCACCTCCCTCAACCTGCTGGCCACAAATGTCTTGATGGAGCCTGGGACACAGTTCTGGTCCTTCTCTGGATCTGACAAGTGGTACCAGAAGTCCCAAAACACGAGGATTATGTATACTCAGATTTAGGTGGGCATGCCCAGTACCTTCCCCAGGGTCAGGAGTTTCACAATGGGTGATATACTCTGTGAGTCATGGGGTATTTTGGAACTGTTGATGGCCCCTTAGCAGACATGACCTCTCATGCTGGGTGCAAAGGTCCTAATGCCTCCCCAGAGGGAAGTTATAACAGCTTCTTTCTCACAGGCTTCTTAAACACTCATGTTGTAGCCTGAGGGGTCAGGTATGCCCTGGGCAGCTGCTGCAAATGATCTGTTATTAGCAGTTCATGAGAAATGACACAGAAGGTGTGGAATACACAGCTTTAGTTACACCTACACAGTCATAAACTGGTTCCAGTTGCTGAACTAGGACAGCAGTCCACAAGTTTCTGCACAATTCTGGACAGAGGTTCTCCAGCATTGTTTTGAAACTCTGAAACTTATGTGATGATATTTAGTGCATGTTTCTGAGAATACCATGCTATTTTAGAGGCCAAGATGGAGGAATTTACATTATTCTAGTGGAAGTTTTGTATTCTCACTAGTTTTTATGTTTATTTTACTGTTTGTTCAAATTCATTCAGTCATATACTACTAATGGTAACATTTGTAACATTTTTTTTGTTCTACCAATAGAGGGAGAAGTGATGCAGAAAACTCAGCTTTTTTTCTTTAATGCACATTTCCCTAGGTAAAATTTGTTCTGTTTGCTTTTTTAAAAGCAGCATATGACACTACCTGCTTAATTGTCACTACTTTTTTCCTCCCCAAGTAATTCTATGGAACATAGTTTATTATTAAATAACTTCAGAATGGCTTAAAGTGGTTGTTTTACATTCATAATCATGTGAAATTAAAAGCAAGGATGTTTTTGGAATTGTGTAAACAAATCTATGCTTTTGTTTCCCTAAAGTTCCAGACCCAGAGTTTACATCTCTCAGATGTGCACAGAAGGTCTCAGCTGTGGAGAGGGTTAGTTAGTGTTACCTTAATTGAAGGTTGTGAACTTAAGGCGATTGATGCAGGTGGGCTAAGTGATCCTTATGTGAAGTTCTGTTTGGGGCATCAGAAGTACAAAAGCAAGGTAGTTTTAGCTGTGACTTAAAATGTTTTTGAAATACTTTGCTCCTGTTTGGGATTTTTTAGTTTTTAATGATATTCAATGGAGGTCATCATCATCATGGCTAGGCTTCACGAACGAAGATATGGGAAGGGCACTACCCACACTTGCTGCAAGCATGCTGGTGGCTAAAAAGGCTAAAATGGGATTGGCAGGTCCGGTCACAAACGGCACAGCGGAATGTCTCTTTAGATGATATTGGTGAGGAATGGTTCTTTCTGCATTGTCTTTTCTCCTCAAGACTTACTCTGCGTGCATTCTCAAAAGAAGCAGCAGTGTCATGAATGGTGTGTCTCCATGAAACCCGATTGGAGGTCATAGTGGACCATTGATGGCAGTCAATATGGCCAAGGCTGAGGTGTTGTTTCAGGGAGCCCTTGTATCTCTTCTTCGGGGCTCCTCTCTTGTGGCAGCCGGTGGCAAGTTCACCACAGAGCACAATCTTCGGGAGGAGGTGATTCTCCATCCTGGAAATGTGCCCTGCCCAGCGCAGCTGCGTTCTCATCAGCATGGCCTTGATACTGCTGACCCCTGCCTGTTCAAGAACAGACACATTGGTCAAGTAATCAGACCAGTGGATGTTTAGGATTGAACGGAGGCAGCGCTGATGGAAGCGTTGGAGAAGCTGCAGGTGGTGGTGATAGATGACCCAGGATTCAGACCCATATAAGAGAGCAGACAGAACTCAGGCTCTGTAGACACTGATCTTTGTACTTTTCTTCAGGTGTTTATTGGATCAGACTCTTTTATGGAGTTTTCCAAAGGCTCTCTATGCCTTTGCTACTCTGTTGTCTATCTCTTTATTGATCTTACCATCTGAGGAAATGATACTTCCCAGATAGGTGAACTGATGGACTGACTTAAGCTCTGATTTGCCTATGGTGATGTGCGGATGATGGAAGACTTCCTGAGGTGCAGGTTGGTAGAGAACTTCTGTCTTCTTCAGGCTGACTTCCAGCCCAAAAAGCTCAGGAGCCTCTGCAAAGCAGGATGTTAGGCGCTGCAGAGCTGCTTCTGTGTGAGCAACGAGGGAGGCATCATCAGCAAAAGCAGGTCACGGACAAAGTGATTCAGGGTCTTGGTGTGGGCCTTCAGTCGCCTTAGGTTGAAGAGGCTTCCATCGGTTCGATATGGGATGTAGATGCCGTTTTCTTCATTGAGGTTTGCTGTGGCTCTTTGGAGCATCATGCTGAAGAAGATTGTGATGGAGTTGGTACAAGAATGCAACCTTGTTTCACACCGTTGGTTATTGGAAAGGGCTCAGAGAGTGCATTGCCTTATCTGACTTGTTCACGCTGATCCTCATGTAGCAGGATGATCATTTTGAGGAACTTGGGGGGACATCCTAAACGTTCCAAGATCTGCCACAGGCCTTTTCTGCTCACAGTGTCAAAAGCTTTGGTGAAGTCAATGAAGGTTACAGAGAGATCTTTGTTCTGCTCCCTACACTTCTCTTGCAGTTGTCTGAGAACAAATACTGTTGCAGACCAAGCTCTAATGAGACTGCACACACCAATATGATGTTCAAGCAAATCCAAAGTTTATTCAAAAACACAGGTATATATCACCTTAAGTGACCCCACCCTAGGTGCGGAGGTCTGACTCCAATTGGTTGAGGCTGGAAACATGTCCTTTTAAGGTGAAAATGAAACTTGTAAGGTGGTCCTTCAGACCCACCAAAATCAGGGGCTGCAACATCTCCCCCTTTTGTTTGAAAGAACAAAGCAAAAATGCAAACAACATAATATACGTAATAACACTGCAGTTTTAAATCTTAGCTCCTTAGCTAACATCCAATGGGAAAATTGTTACCATTACGATCATGCATATTGCAACTTGAACAGAAAGGCTGAAAAGTTTGAAAATTGAGAAAAAACATTTTGAAGATTTTAGATTTTGCTAATTCAAGACTTAACAGGGTATTTTGCGGGTTACATATCCCTACCTCCCCCTCTCTTTTCCAAATAGACCTTTGGAAGGAGGTACAGTAACCTTTGTAAACTAACACAAATTAATACATGACTAAGACATGTATGTTTGGAATTTGCAAACTTACAACTAGTGCAAAACAAGAAACTTTTCTTTCACACGGGAAATTGTGGTCTTTTTGTGCAGTCGTCACCGCACAGACCACTGTAAACAAAACTACAAATTTTATTAAATTTTGTGCAAAGTGTCCAAGAGTGCAGAGTGACTTTACTTTGCAAAGAAGCAAGTTCAGTCCAGCTGAGATAAACTTCTTCATGCAACATTTCAAGGTCAATTCTCAAAACTTCTGTGTGGCCACTACAGAGGTTTGAGAATAGCCTCGAGTCTCAGTCACTTTATACATTCTTGGTAAAGCAGTAATGCTGTGTGGAATTTCAAAATACAATCTAAACAACATGCTAACTTGAACTGGACTGTTCTTGTTTGATTGGACAGTTAATGACTAGTCCTGCAAATAAGAGCAATCAAACAAATTATAATAACAACCAGGATCAATACTCCTTGTATCAGTGCTGCTTCTTGCCAGCTTATTAGGCTCAGGGAATGAACCCATTTCTTTAAAGGAGAAATGATAACTGTTAGCTTGTCAGAATTATTTTTCACTCCTTGTGCTTCTTTGGAGTGTTTGCTTAATTCTTTGTAACATATTCCTTTAAACTCATCACATTGGTAACCATGAACCATCAACAAAAATCTTAGGGCTTCTCTGTTTTGTAATACTGCTTGTTCTATCTTATCAGCATCTGTTGAGAAATCATTAAGCATTTTGGCAATGATGTTTAGTTGTTACACCAGCTGGGGAAAAAACTGATGCTATCAAATTTCCTGTATCACTCCAATGTTCTATGGTGTTTTCCTCAGCTTGAGGACTAGACCACTTAACATGCTCTTGTATTGATTGTGGAAATTTGGTCAGTTTGCCTAAATAACAAGGTCCACTTTTTACCTGGGCAGGTATTCCAGGCCATGCTCTATTACCACAAATTAAGAAATATCCAGGAGGCAATGCTCTTCTCTGGTTGTGTGAACCAATCTTGGTTTTGGGTAACTTGTATTTTGTGAACCAACAACATTCCAACAACAACTGTTATTGGTGTAATTCTTATTATAAGCAGTGACATCTGTGCTTCCCACAAGAAAATATTGCTGTGACCAGTGTTTGTTTGACTATTCAGATACACTACAAGGCACAGGGTAAAATTTAACACATGACTTATTTCTAGGGAGAGCTCCTACTAACTTTAGCTCTTGCGGATCTCTCTCTAAGGAAGTATTTAATTGCCATATGATATCTGCTTCCTCAATACCAAAAGGAATGAAATCTTTGATGTTATGATAAGGTATTCCTATAAGGCACACTTTGTTTGGTTCTCCTGCTTTAACCATGTTATCTGAGCAGAAATTTTTCAGATTTGCCTGTTGAGAAAGCCTTATCCATACATTTTGATTAGTACACTTAGATACTGTCTGGATTTAACTACCCTTTGTATTATGGTGGCTAGATGCTTTTCATCTGGCTTGAAAATAGCTGTGAAAGCTTCTGAAATGATCTTTTGAGTTACCAGAGTCTTCCCTGTTCTAGGAAGGTTAGAAAAGGCAGCTAGGGCAGCATTTTTGGATCTTTCAAATCCCTTTTTTACTTCATCGTGATTCCTGGCTCCCCCTAGCACGTCCCAAACAGAGGCTTCTTTTTCTTTCAGTGCCATGCTTTTAAGCGGCTGTGGTGTTGCTTTCCATTTTGGGATGCAGCCGGTGGGTGTGGCTGTCGGTTATGGAGGCTGCAGGTACCAGCCTGTCAGCGCAGGGGGTTCCGGTGCCGGTGTTGGTGGCTGCGGGCAGCGCGCGGCTATCCAGGAGGGGGTCCCCACCGGCGCTGCAGAGCTTGGGTCCTGTGCGCCCGGCGCTGTGGGAACTTGTTCCCAGGACACTTACACTGTGGAGGGCGCGCAGTGAATGGGATGCCCGGGGGGGCTCTGCTGCCTCTGCTTCACTGGGGAGGAGCGTCTCCCCTCTCCATGACGCAGTCGATGGGCGTATCCATCCACGCAGGAGGTGGTGGGGGTGGCACGAGAACTGATGTGCCCCAGGGGCGGTCTAATTCCTCCCGTACCCCGGCCCCTGCGGGCTGTGGGGGACTCACGCCTTGCACATGCGCCTTGATTGGCAAGCAGTAGGGAGGGGGGTTGGGCGGTCCTGGCACCTTGTGGTAAGCGCGCGCAATTCCTTTGTTTGATTTCGCGGGCTTTTCAATCACGTGGTCTCTTTGTTTTCCTGGCCACACGGTTATGGCGGGCGGCTGTAGCCCTGTTGGAATGTCTCTCGCGGCAGTCTTCTGCCTCAATGGAACGACTCCGGCGTACCTGCGGGGCGGCAGGGAGCGCAGTGGAGCGGCCCCAGCCCCAAGGTACCCTCAGGGCATTGGCGGTGGCGGCGGCGCCGAAGGTGGACGGACGGGGGAAAGCTGCTTTCCCTCATCTCTCTCTCGGCTGAGGGCACTCCCCATCGCGTTTTCTCGGACTCAGGATATAAATAAAAGTCACTCACGGTTTGGAATGGCTGGATGTTTTCTGCAGTGTGTCTTGTGGGGTTCCAGGGTTACTGCTGAGGTCCTGCCACTCCTGCAGCGGCAGCCGGTGGTACAGGCAGGTAAAACATGGGCTCTGGGCTCATTTGCTGTGCATAGGCTGTTTCTTGGTAGTTATAAGCTGGTGCAAAGATAACTTTTTGTTTCTGTTGGATGTCTGTGCTTTTTGCAGCAACGAACGGCGTGGAAAAGCCTTGATTGCATGGTTGCTGTGAATTTGTTGGGTTTTCTGGAGCGGGAGCGGGCGGTGCCGTGTGTGGGTACAGGAACGGCACAGCGCTGGCTCCGCGGCTCGGCTCCGGGCTCCAC
This sequence comes from Pithys albifrons albifrons, assembly GCF_047495875.1. Lineage (NCBI taxonomy): Eukaryota > Metazoa > Chordata > Aves > Passeriformes > Thamnophilidae > Pithys > Pithys albifrons. The sequence goes on along the minus strand of NC_092497.1, from coordinate 31,780,666 downwards.
GCTTGTGGATAAGGGCGGCTGCGATGCTGAAGGGAATGGCAGCGGGGGTCCGACAGGCGGCATGGGCAGAGAGGGGTACCGCGGCGGCATTTCCACGAGCAGCAGTGCCCGCAGTGGTGAAGAAGGATGCTTAGGGGAAAAGCCACCCTGCAGAAGCAGGCTTTTTTCCTTTCTCTCAGGTAGTTCGAGGTTTTCTCGGGCTTGCTCCACTTGAAGGAGCATCTTTCTCATAGCTGTATATGACAGAATAAGCGGCAAAAATTCTTCAGGAGCAGTTTGCACTAAATTCCACAAATCTGCCCCAATATTGTCACATAAGTCTATGGAAAACATGGAATTGGCATCAGTTAAGTGCCCCCGACTAAAGCACCAGTCCAAAAATTTTTGTAATGCTTGTCTTTCAATGTTTGTTTTTGTAACTTGAGCTAATTTTTCAAATTTATCAAGCAATAAGTTTGTCTTAGTCGACTTGGAATTTCCCATGGTTCTTTAACTCACCAGTTTGAAGGTTGTGGTTCCTTCAGTCCACATTCTTCCAGCAGCTCTCAAGGCCACTACAACAAACTCCCTAATTTACGGGAGACAGAAGCTCTCAAAGGCTTCTCCACAAAGCACCCAAAAAACTGGGGCACAGCAGCTCTCGGGGCCACTCCTTAAGGTTCTAGGCAGGTCTGCAGATGGCTTCCATGTTCTGAGACACGTCAGGGTCAACCAATTGTTGCAGACCAAGCTCTAGTGAGACTGCACACACCAATGTGATGTTCAAGAAAATCCAAAGTTTATTCAAAACATACAGGTATATATCACCTTAAGTGACCCCGCCCTAGGTGTGGAGGTCTGACTCCAATTGGTTGAGGCTGGAAACATGTCCTTTTAAGGTGAAAATGAAACTTGTAAGGTGGTCCTTCAGACCCACCAAAATCAGGGGCTGCAACAAAATACCATGTCTGTGGTGCTCCTATTGTCTCTGAAACCATACTGGCTTTCAGGTAGACGTTCTTCTGCAATAGTGGGTACTAATCTGTTCAGAAGTATTCTTGCAAGGATTTTACCAGCAATGGAGAGCAAAGTAATACCTGGGTAATTTGAGCAGTCCGATTTTTCTCCTTTCTTCTTGTACAGGGTGATAATCACTGCGTCAAGGAGATCTGATGGTAGTTCCCCTTGTTCCCAGCAATGCACAACAAGCTCGTGGAATTTGGCATGGAGTGCTTGACCTCCATGCTTCCAGATTTCGGGTGGAATTCCATCAACCCCAGCTGTCTTGCCAGTTTTCACCTGTTGTATGGCCTTAAGTGTCTCTCCCATAGTAGGGGCTGCATCCAATTCATTTTTCATTGGTTGTTTTGCCATGTGCTGAATTGCTGAGCCTTGGACTACACGGTTGGCACTGAAGAGAGTCTGAAAGTGCTCAGACCATCGATTCAGGATGGAGGTTTTATCTGTTAGAAGCATTTGACCATCTGCACTGAGTAGGGGACTTTGAACCGGGTGTGTGTGTCCGTACACTGCTTTCAGGGCCTCATAGAATCCTCTTTGGTCACCCAAATCTGTGCATAGTTGTGTCTTTTCTGCTAGGTTGAGCCACCATTTGTTCTGGATGTCTCAAAGTTTCTGTTGGAGCTTACTGCATGCAAGACGAAAGGCAACTTTTTTCCCATGGCGAGATGGCTGAGCAAGGTGTGCTTGGTTTGCAGTTCTCTTCTTCTTCAACTATTCCTGGATCTCTTGATTGTTTTCATCAAACCAGTCTTTGTTTTTCTTGGAGGAGAACGCTAAGGACTCTTCAGAGGACTGCAGGATGCAATTTTTAATATGTTGCCAAAGCACTTCAGGAGAGGGATTTATGGGATTATCTTTAAGTCCAGTTTGAAGGTTTACCTGGAAGCTGTCTCTCACTGTGGCTGTTTGAAGATTGCTGACTTGGAGCCTCCTCCTTTGAATGCCGCCTCTCTTAGGTTTGGGCTTGAGGTGGAGGTTAAGTTTGCAGCGCACAAGGCAGTGGTCTGTTTGACATTCTGCACTAGGCATCACTCGAGTATGACGGACATCGCTGACATTTCTCTGTTGCACTAAGATATAATCAGTGAGGTGCCAGTGCTTGGATCGAGGATGCATCCAGGTTGTCTTCAGGCTGTCTTTCTGTTGAAAGATAGTGTTGGTGATGGTGAGCTGCTGTTCTGCACAAAACTCCAGCAGGAGCCATCTGTTGTCGTTGCAGTTTCCAACACCGTGCTTGCCCAGGACTCCTTTCCAAGCTTCAGAATTCTTACCTACTCTGGCATTGAAGTCACTGAGGATTATGATCTTATCACCTTCAGGAACCTTTTGGGTGAGGCGGCACAGGTGGTGTAGAATTTGTCTTTTTCCGCTGGGTCAGCTTGGAGAGTTGAGGCATAAACGCTAAAAAAACCCAACATGTTGCTTGTTGTGTAGAGGGAGGCGTAAGGACATAATGTGATCGGAATGACCTGGCGGCAGATTTTCGAGTTTGGAGGCACTGGAGTTTTTAATCATGAAGCCATCTCCTGAAAGGTGTCTTTCAGTTTTGGGTTTGCCAGACCAGTAGAGTGTGTAGCTGGCACCATGTTCTTTAAGGCTGCATTCCTCATGAAGATGAACTTCACTGAGAGCAGCAATGTCAATGTTGAGCCGTGACAGTTCGTGGGCATTTCGAGCAGAACGACGCTCAGGACGTCCACTATCCCCAGTATCAAGCATGGTTGTGATGTTCCAACATGTGAGTGTTAGTTTGAGCACACCTTTGCAGGCAGGTGTATGCCTTTGAAATCTCTTTGTTCCTGTTTGACCGCACGGAAGATGCCGGTTGGCCGCGGTTATCCAACCGAGTGTGGAGATGAGTTTTGTTTAGGCCACCTTTTCCAGACCCCTCTCCATGTGGAGCAAGCAGTGCTGTCCTTAGAAAAGTCTGCTTGGTCATTCAGGATGCAACCCCACGAGACTGTCATCTCCATGGTCAAGTCTCGAATGACCAATATCCTGAACTGCCTGCATGCAGCTGCTTCCTATCACTTGCCATTTTCGACCCTTGCCTGTTGCTACGGGACTTTGCAAAGAGGGTGAACCCTTTGAGCCTGCGGAATGGATTTTTTAGGTGAGGCACAGCATGCACAGGACTGGCCCCACCCTTTACTCCTAAGGTTCATTTGCCACGACCTAGCAAGCTTGGATGGTGACAGCGAATACCTCAGGACATAGGTTTGGTTAGAGTATCCTTCTCTTAGATGGATGGCCTTACAGGGCTGAGTGAGCTCCATCTGCCCGGGTTTGGGATTGGAGTTGTCCTTCTCCTAGGACAGTTGCCAGACAGCTGGCGAGCCCATCCTGCCCTGTGGACACACTTTGTCTGACCCTTCAGCTGAGACCTGTCTGGCATGGGAGACCCTACTGGAGGCACAAACCACAGCCAGCATAGCTCTCAACCTCATGAGAGCACGCAAGCTTCTCCCCCGCGACAAGGGGGTGTCCCTGGAGAAGTGATGGAGGTATATTGCTGTAATAAAAATTTGCTCTCAGAGCAGCTGGAGGTTTGTTTAGATGTCTCTTTTTATTTCATTAGAAACAAAAATAGTACTAGATGGTGAAAAATGTAGCACTGAAAAATGTGGGTTTGCAGGGGGGCACACCTGATATTCCATACGTATTTTGTTAGTTTTTATTTCCTGTTAGGGGTTATTCATGGGAGGTGAAAGATGCACAGTGATTGTGACAAGTATCTTCCTGGCTTGATGCCGATTGCCTCTTGGATCCTTTGCATTGTCTTATCCTCAGACTATATCTTGCTCATATTCTCACTTTCCTCTTTGTGTCCTTACATCAAGTTTCATTGAAGTTTTTTATGTATGATCTTCACAGGTGGAGAGGATTGATGAGGGAGAAAATTATTTTGGTACTTGTTTGGCCTTCTTGCTATTATTTTTTTGTTCCCCTGCTCCCCAGTGTTTTTAAAATTGCTGTTTATGGAAGATGCTGGGACTGCCAATGATGCATATGACCTTCCTCTCTCAATGGTGATGATGGCAGCTGTGTTTTTCACAGCCAGATGAAGGGGAAATCGAGGAAGAAGGCAGGAACTTATAGTTGCAATATTTACAGAGCTCTGAGCCTGCATTAGGGCTGTCTCTTAATCTGAAATTAGAAGAAATCAATTTTCCTGCTTTTGTGAATTAAAAAATTTCATAATCCTCTCTGCATTTTCCATTTTTTTCAAGCCAGTAGAACTGGTGGGTGTAAGAAGTAGTGTTTCCTTAATAGGGAAGGTACTAGGTAGTGTCTTGCTCAGGACAGGTGTGACTGCTGTAAGTACTGCTTTTGCATCATGGTAGAAAAATCTATAAGCTTTCCATTCAGCACAGTGTGCTCAGAAGAACATAAACTGAAATTCACTGAAGTCAGAAGTAACTGGCCTGAAAATGATTGAGAAATCTACTTTCATCTGAGTTTTAAAGAAAAAACCTGATTTTATTCCCTGCAAAGTAAACCATAGCATCATGTTTCTCTCAGTATTACTGCAGCTGGGGAAAAAAATACATGGTAAAATGGTTTGTTAAAGTACTTAGAGTCACCATTGACTTGTTGTCTCAAGTGCTTTGTTTTCCTTTGGGCTTAGATGCACAACTTTACAGCTGTCACTTAAAAGAGGACATAATTATTCTAGAGAGAAATGGCTCCATTCCCAGAGCAAATCCTTTGTTCAGGAGGCTTTTGAAGGTGGATAAGTTGCAGGATTTTGGAGGTTGCTGTTAAGTCAGAAAGGCATGAGAGAACTGGCCAGTAGTCTTTCCTGATAACTATTTTTTAATTCTCTGCTCCAGCTACTGATATTGAAGACAGAAAAAACTCCATGAGCAGACTGTAAAGATCAAATTTACAATTCAAGAAAGTGTATTCCTACACAATGCAGTATGACTTTCTGTTTTGATCTCCTTTTAGATTGTGCCAAAAACTTTGAATCCTCAGTGGAGGGAGCAGTTTGACTTTCATCTCTATGAAGAACGAGGTGGAATTGTTGATATTACTGTGTGGGACAAAGATGCTGGTAAAAAAGGATGATTTTATTGGCAGGTTTGTGCAATTCTGGCTTCCTTCCTCCCTGGGGATGAGAACAGATGATTAAAATGAGCCTCGCTGTTGAAACTGTATCTTATGACTGTTTCTTGGTTTTGTTGTGTGGTTTGTTCTTTTTGAAATTCTAGGAGGATTTTCTGCAATGTACAAGAACAGTTTGCTGCACTGATGTAATTCTTTGATGATTTAAACTAGTTTTTATTGACCAGTAGGTGGCAGCCTTTACCAACTGATAGACAGGTTTCTGAAAATAAAAATCCCCGGTTTAGAGCAGTTACCAGGATGCAGGAGGTTCCATACAGCACCATCCAGTTTGGAAGAGAAATAACTCTTTTAATTTGTAAGAGGTGCATAAGACCAAATTTATGTATCAATCCACTTGGTACATGAAAATAGAATATTGAAAAACTACACCCATATTTTAGGGCAAAGAAATAAGATCATTCACTAATTCATATTCAGGAAAAGAGAATCTGTCTTAGAGCCAAGAAATAGTATGTATTTGTGTGGCTGTGGTCCATTTTACAGAGTAGGAAGTGGCATTAACTGTTAGCTAATAGGGAAAAAGCTGTGCTTTTAGATACTACAAATTAGGTGATGTTTGGAAAGCTCAGATATTTGTTCACATTGTACTTTAATTGATATCCATACAGTTATAACAATAGTATTAATAATTATTAATCCTGTATATTTTGGTTGTTTGTGAGAGTATTGGTTGTAGGTGCTTTCACTAGGGCATTGATACTGTTAACTAGCAAAAATGGGGGGGGGGGGGAGGGGTTAGTAGTTAAAATCAGGAATGGAAATCCCACACACCAAGCCTTGTACTTTTATTGTCAGTATGGCAATGTTTCTGCTGCCTTTTCCTCCCTCTCATGCCATTTAAGATAGTGGCTTTCTTTATCAAATTAGGTGAGTTGAATAACAATCTCTGTTTATTTCCTACTATGAATTGTTCAAACTCAGAATATGTACAGAGTCTGTGGCAAGCAGACAGCCTTAACATTGACAAAAACATTTCTCAAAAGTATACACAGTAGGATTTTATTTTACACAATGAAACTCTTTGGGTTGGGTGGTTATTTAGAGTTTATATTGTATTTTTTTCCCTTGCTTGATTTCAGTTGACTTATATGGTAACAGTAAGTTATTTTCTGAAGCACTGTAAAGTTTTCATGTGTGACTTTTCAAAACAGCATAATTCAAGCAGCACTTGCTGAAATCTTGCTCATCTTGATTTTTGTAAACTTATTGTCAGTGTTTGTATAATTGTTTTTCAGTTTGTCCTTTCAGACCATCTCTCATATCACCTTCTGTGAAACAAATTCCTCTTCCTGAAGATTTCCATGAAAAACCATAATTTGGCAAGCACAATTTGAATACAAAAATGGGTCTTAATATTTCCCCCTCCTGATATTATTTTCCAGTCACTGTGGATAAAAAGCACTAACACCTGTCAGCTCCACTTAATAATGACCTCTCTTCTCCAGTTTTTCCTTTAAAGGCTGCCTCTAAGAACTGGAAATACTTTGGTGCAGGCACTACAGATTTGTGCTTTGTGTGTGTGTGTTATGATAAGTGTATATTAATTTTTAAAAGCATGACTGAGTTTGACTCCATGACTAAGGCTCTATGGCTCTCAAGGCACAGGCACATGTAATACATTGAATATTTTGATTCAGATTCCAGAAGAAGTGGTAATGAGGCTGTGGAAGGAAAACAAAAGACCTCCTGGTAGCATTCTAGCATTGCTCAAGAATAGAGGGTAATTCATTTCACCTGCTTGCTTGACTAATGTGCAAGCAGCAGCTATAATATTATATAAGAATATTTCTATTAAATGCAAATAAAACCAATTGTTTCTTGAAGATGTCCTGCCTGGCCAAAGAATGGTTAGGGAGAAGGCACACTTGATGGAATAGATCCTATTCATTGAAAGAACAAATCAAATTGAGAAAACAGAAGAAAAGGTTTCCCAGGTGGAAAGTTGAAGGAACAAATTCCAGGAATTTCACTGAAAATGACACAGGAAACCTGTGTTGTTACTGTGCTAAACTGAGTTACTTGCCAATGCTATTCCAAACCAGAATGCCATAAACTCTCCTGGAATGATACTATGTCTTAGCTGTACTTTTGGGAAATAAAAGAAGCATGGAGTAAGAGGCAAAGACTTCTGTGGACCTTGTACATTTTTTAGCCTGGAGCATGGTAAGGGCCAGGTGAAAGCTGGGATTGTTGACACAGTGGTGATGGCATGTGTGTGAGGGCTTGGGCTTGGTATAAATTTCTGAGGATAAGAAGATGCAGAAAAAGATTCAAGAAGCCTGAAGACATGGAAGTGAGATTCTGGTTTTGGGGTGACATAACAGAGGGACAGAAGTGGAAAGGGGTGGCATGCGAGAGGGAGGAAAGTGTTAAGAGGGTGAGAGCAACAGCATGGCATCCTTGTTGAGCAAAGGAGAAGAAGATATCTGTCACATAAGGCTCCATCTTCATTTGGATGCCCATGCACCTTCAGCATGGTGGTTCCTGAAATGAAATGCTGACTGGTTGATTTCTATTCTTCACTTGGAGCACTAAATGTTTATAAAATTCATTTGAGTTTCAGTTGTGTGCATTCTCCATGAGAGTTTAAGGGCTGTAGCACCTTGTGAACTTCCATCTTAGAATACTTTAAAAAAAACCCAAAACCCTAGGACCAATTCAATGTTTATTTTAGGTCCTCAGAAATCCTGGGAAAAGACCTCATTCAAAAGCTTTGAGGAAAATGTATTTCCAATCATGTGCCGCTTTGTATGAGAAATCACTGGTCTTGACCAGAACTGAGCTGCATTTTACAGGAGGTGAATTTCTAGCATTCTTAATATAATTTCTTTAAAAAAAACAACCAACATTCTAGGACCAAATACATGAGGTCTAGAGGTTCTTTTTATGGAAAGCACCAGGAGCTAAAGCTACACAGGCAGCCCTCTTGCATTCGAATATGCATGTAGACTTGCGTAAGTGGTATTATTCATTGCTTTGGCTGATATGTAGAAATACGTATGTATGTATATATATTGTTCACTCTGACTACATATGATATTCATATTGTTTTGCTATGAGCAATTAATTTATGTTCTGTATCATGTCATTATGATCCTGTGATTAAAAACACATTGCAGTAAGGTTATGTATTGTCATGTAATTATTTGATTTTCTTATAATTTGTATTTTTGAAGGCGACTCTGACTATCATCTTTACGATAATCAGTTAATAAATCCTCATGGTTTTTACACCTTTATGCATAGCAGTAATCTGAACAAATTAGCTGCTGACAGCTGCAATGAATTACCAAGAATGAGTGCTGTCACAGAACAAGTTGTTTCTGTGAACATACAGGATAAGTAGATACCATGTCATGCAGTTTTATTCAGCTGAAGTTATATGCAATCCAGTGCAGCAGGATTTATAACATTATTTATTAGTATGAAAGATACATATTTATCTTTACACTGACATGGACTTTTGTTCCTATTTTCTGCCAGAAAATTACTGTTTTTATAGATGCTACTGTCTTTTTTCCCATGTGATGCAAATTAAGAAAAAAGAGACACTGTGTATAGTATATTCATTAAGGCTATGTATTAATTTTATCTGTAGCAAACTGAAATTTCCCACAAACTCTAAAATATCGAAAATAAAGTATTTAGATTTTCATATTGTCTGTTTTGTCTTCTCTCAGTAACAAAGGTATAGTTTTTGGATCTACATAAATAAAATCAATATGCAACTAGGATTCTCTGATTAATCTGAAAGCACTGGGATATGCTATCAAAGTTCTAAACTAAAGTGAGATTTTATTTTAAAAATATAAAATTTTAATGTTTACGGTTTGGAGTTTTTTCCCACTAACATTTATGTGGTTTCACTATGGAAGACTGAGCATTATCACAGAGAACTGAGTGATGCTGTAAAGCTGTGTATGTGTACTCCAACATGCATAGAAAGTTGGGTGAAGGACACTAAATATGCCACTGCAAGTGCTTCTTCCCAAATTTCTTTCTAGAGATCATGTGGACACTGTGATAAAATAGCAGCAATTTTATTTTTAAAATATTGTTGTCCAAGAAGAAGGTTTTGAACGCTATTTGTGAAAGTCAATGTTAATGTTGAAATTGCCAAGTCTTTGAAGTTTTCTTGATTTTTGCAGAACTCTGTAGTGAAGATTACTTCCTCTGGAATTGTAGGTAGTAGTTTATTATGCCAGTCTTTAAAAAATGCTTTTCACATAGTAGTTTGAAAATTTCTGCATGTTGAAGTAACTTTGGAAGGATGTATTGCATTAAAAATGTAAATAATACGCTGTTGTAATTTGAGATTTGAACTCTGTGAGCACGTGAATTACACAGCAATTCTGTACAAACATAGAGAATCACACAACCAACAGCCTGTCTGTATAATCGTTTGTTGATTTTACATGATAAAGGCAGTTAAATGCCACCCTGATGTCCGATACTGTCAGATCTCGGAAGCTAAGCAGGGTCAGGCCCAGTTAGTACTTGAATGGACGCCTCCCGTTAATACCGGGGGCTGTAGGTTCTAGTCCTGAGGACTTCACTGTCACAGTCCAAGCTTGCTCAGCCGTGGCAGATGAACCTTAGGAGTTAAAGGGTGGGGCCAATTTTCACAAACGCTGTGCCACACCTAAAAAATCCACTGTGCAGGCTGGAAGGACATACCCAAGTGAGTAGAGCCCTTCCCCAAATCTTTTTTTGCGAAGTCTAGCCATACATACATACATACATACATGTTAAGTAAAATTACTGCAGATGAATTTCTTGACAGAAAATAAAGATTTTTCTTGAAGCATTAAATTCTAAAAATGCTATTGTAAGGCCTGCTGTTGAAAAAGCCTGAGATGTTCTGAGCCATCTCCATTTCTGATCATTGTCAAAAAGAGCTAAATGTAAACACTGCATCTCAAAATTTGGCCTTCAGGTGTTCCACAACTTACTTATTCCTATCTCTGCCTATATTTACTAATGCAGAGGCACTTCTGTTCTGTTAGAAAGCCAAAAAAGTTTCAGTTTTGTGTCACAAATATTCAATAACTTTCTCTTACTGGATACTTTATTATTTAAAGCTTTTACTAACAATTGTTATTGTCACATTCTATTGTGAAATTGATAGTATTCCCCAATGTATTCTGGTAGACAGGGAGAGGGAGCTGAATAGCCCTCCTGTATTCCAGGAAGATATAGTTACTGACTTACTGAGCCAGATGGATCCTAACAAGTCTATGGGACCAGACGGGATCCATCCCAGGGTGATGAGGGAGCTGGCAGAAGACCTTGCCAAACTGCTCTCCATCATCTTCCAACAGTCCTGGCTCTCTGGGGAGGTCCCAGATGACTGGAGGTTGGCGAATGTCACCCCAATCCACAAAAAGGGCTGCAAGCAGGACCCTGGCAACTACAGGCCTGTCAGCCTGACCTTGGTGCCTGGCAGTGTTATGGAGCAGTTCATCCTGAGTGCAATCACACAGCACCTTCAGGGTGGACAAGGGATTAGACCCAGCCAGCATGGGTTTAGGAGGGGCAGGTCCTGTCTGACCAACCTGATCTCTTTTTACGATCAGGTGACCCATCCGGTAGATGAGGGGAAGACTGTGGATGTGGTCTATCTGGACTTCAGCAAGGCCTTTGACACTGTCTCCCATAATATACTCCTGGAAAAGCTGGTAGCCCATGGCCTGGACAAGTGTACCCTCTCCTGGATTAGGAGCTGGCTGGAGGGTCGGGCCCAGAGAGTGCTGGTGAACGGAGCTGCATCCAGCTGGCGGCCACTCACTAGTGGTGTTCCCCAGGGGACTGTGTTGGGTCCAGTCCTGTTTAACATCTTTATTGATGATTTAGATGAGGGGATTGAGTCCATCATCAGCAAATTTGCTGATGACACCAAGTTGGGAGGGAGTGTCAACCTACTGGAAGGCAGGAGGGCTCTGCAGAGGGATGTGGATAGACTTGAGAGATGGGCTGATTCCAACGGGATGAAGTTCAATAAGGCCAAGTGCCAGGTCCTGCACTTTAGCCACAACAACCCCCTGCAGCGCTACAGGCTGGGCACAGAGTGGCTGGAGAGCAGCCAGGCGGAAAGGGACCTTGGGGTACTAATTGACAGGAAGCTCAACATGAGCCAACAGTGCCCAGGTGGCCAAGAAGGCCAATGGGATCCTGTCCTGTATCAAAAATAGTGTGGCCAGCAGGACCAGGGAAGTGATCCTTCCCCTGTACTCTGCGTTGGTGAGGCCACACCTTGAGTACTGTGTTCAGTTCTGGGCCCCTCAGTTCAGACAGGATATTGAGGTGCTGGAGCGAGTCCACAGAAGAGCAACGAGGCTGGTGAAGGTACTGGAGCACAAGCCCTATGGGGAGAGGCTGAGGGAGCTGGGGTTGTTTAGCCTGGAGAAGAGGAGGCTCAGAGGTGACCTCATCACTGTCGAGAACTACCTGAAGGGAAGTTCTAGCCAGGTGGGGGCTGGTCTCTTCTCCCAGGCACTCAGCAATAGGACAAGGGGGCAGAGGCTTAAGCTCTGCCAGGGGGAATTTAAGTCGAATATCAGGAAAAAAATCTTTCCAGAGAGAGTAATCAGGCATTGGAATGGGCTGCCCAGAGAGGTGGTGGATTCACCATCCCTAGAGATTTTTAAACACAGATTGGACGTGGTGCTGAGTGCCATGATCTAGTATAGTAAATGGACTAGAGTTGGACCAAGGGTTGGACTCGATGATCTCGGAGGTCTTTTCCAACCCAATCGATTCTAGGATTCTAGGATTCTATGATTCTATGAAATAATTGAATGCTACATACAAGCTGGGTTGCTTATGGATCCTTCTTCTGACTCTATGTCTTCCCACATGTGGAAATGTACTACTAATTGATGAGTGGCAAAATAAGAGGAAGAGAGAAAGAAACATGGAATGGCTGCTTATATATGAGGAGTGTGACAGTATGTGGAAAATGGTGAAGGGTGCAGATAGGGTGTTATGAGGATTTCTGAAAGGCACAGATTGCAGCTGTGGAAAAGCTCTTGCAAAATTTCTTGGACCAACTAGTAAGGGAAGAACCATATAGGGAAACATAATGTTCATCAAAACAATAGAATGGTTTAGCAGATGAAAGTGTTACTTTTGCTGCAAAGGAATTGGTTTGGTGACAGCACTAACAGTCTGTAGTGTATGGCTGTGTCATAGGGACAACATAGGAAATATCACATCTTAAACCATTTTAAGTATGTTTTTCTGCCTGTGCAATTTCAAAAGTAAATCTGGAGTTTTATAATGAAGAGCTGTGCTTTGGAAGAAGTTAATTTCTCATTTCCAAGTTGGAATTTTTGTGGCATGGATTGTATTTATTTTAACAAGCAATAAACACTTGTTCTGTATTCAGGCATTGCTTGATGACTGGTGAGATTGTCCTGTATTTTATGTATTTCTTTTGCCATGACTTACTCACCCAGTACTGCAGGCCTCTTTCCTGAGTAACATGTGTTGCTACATGGCAACTGACAGCACTGTTCCCCAGGTCTTGCTGAGGTCTTCCCCCATAGCTTCCCAGGAATCCCCTCCAGCTTACCCAGCTCACTACCACTCTTGTCCTCAGTCAATGTCCTACTTAGATGAGTTATGGTCTCCAATTCCTTTGGGAGCTTTCCTGATTTTCAGTATATCACCTCTATCAAACACCTCTCACAAGCATAGTGTGAAGTCCTCAATTTAATTTATTTTTCATTATCTTTACAGTTTGAAATGTCATGCTCTGATTCTTCTAAGAAGTTCACATTACTGCAGTCAACATTGAGTGTTTCTGAGATGTGTCATTTTCTGCCAGTGCTTTGCTGAATTTTCCCTCTCCTTTTGTTCCTTGGTTGTACTGTAACATTTTACTCTGCTCATAAAGGATAAGGAGTTTAACTAATTGTAGCAGTTCATGCCTCACTGCTTCTGATGTGTCCAGCTCAGTTCTAATTGTGGAATCATGCAGTTTCCTCTCCTTGGCATCCTTTGGAGCAGCATAGATCTGGATCACAGTGGAGTTGAAAGGCTGTGTTCCTGAACAAGTTATGATGGTAATTAAGTTGCCTGGTTTGTAGCCAAGTAGTGCTTTTCTGTCCCTATCACTTAGGATTGTGCCAGTTCCTCCTTTATGCTTTATTTTGTCATGTGAGAAAATGATCTCACTGTTGCTGTCTCTCACTTGCCTGGCCACCTGGCTTTTAAGAGGCCTTCTGTGTCGTGTTGCTGCCTTTGTAATTCATTCATTAGCAACGATATTTCACCAGGGTGCCATCGCAGACTTACATTCAGGTTCTTTTAGAATTAGAGAGGGGAGGTGATTTTTACCTGTTAGACATACTGATAATAAAATGCTACATAGAGTTCTGTCTTCCACACTTTAAAAAGGATGCAGGAGAATTTCACTGGATCAGAAAAGTTACAAAAAGTCATTTGAGGCCTGTAGGAGATACCTTCCTAGGAAATGTATAGGGAGCTGAAAGTGTTTAGCATATCAAAAGGAAGATGAAGAAGATACATGATTATAGTGTATGAGTACTTTCACTGGAAGAAAACATGAAACACTAAAGGCTTTTTCAACTGGATAAAGAAAGGCATAAAAAGAACCAAAGGCCAGATATATTCACATAAAAAATAAATCTGAAATATATTTCTAAAGGTTTGGATGATTAACACACTGAACAGACAAGTGGTATATTCCCCTTGAACCTTCAAAATTTCCTCCATGTGATCTGTTTCTGATCAATTTACCTGTAACAACTTTGGCACATTAGCTTGAAACATTTACCTGTTTTTTCACCCTTCTGTTCTCTCAAGGCCTGAAGATACAAATACACGTGGTACTTGATAATGTTCATATGCAGAACTGATGGGAGGAAGCATGCCCCCAGTGCATCTTTCTGAGGGGTCAGCCAATCATGGAGACGGTTCCCGTGCCCCAGCACACCAGATGTAGTGCTGCCACCGGTGTGCACTGAAGGGGCCATACAACATGGAAGATGTGGAAATACTCAAAGTGCCCTAAAAACTATAGTTCTCTACTATGTGATTTATAGCCATGCTTGGAAATCTGTCTGTGAAGTTAATGGCAAATTTTTTGCTCTATTTCTTCAGGCTGACCTCCTTACAGGCAGAGAACTCTTGCAGCAGCATCATGTAAATAATAATTCCTTAAGAAACTGGATTGGTCAAAGTTACTATTATCTTATGCTTTCACTGTAACAGCTGCTGGTCTTATGCAACTTATGGCCTTCTCAAAATGGCTGTAATTTTTCATGGTCCTCAAGTTGAGAAAATGGAACAAAAATTTCTCACTCATTCTGCACCATTTTCTGATAACATTGAAGTTCACCTTCATCCTCAAAGCATCTCTGTCCTCCATGGAAACAGTTATAGGTGAAAACTGTCTTTTAAGAGAACATCTTGACTGATATAAGTCAGCATTACTAAGCTTTAAAGCTTGGAGTACTTGTACATACTGTCAGTAAAATGAATAGGATCATCATCAACTTGAATTTTCCAAAGATATTCACATTTAGAAAATAGAAATTTTCCAAACAGATACTTAACTTCGGAAGTATTTTATTAATTCAGTCCTCCTAAGAAAATGTAATACAAAAAGAAGTTTTGTAGTGTTCCTATTGTTGTCTGTCAAGGTTATTCTAGAATAGAGATGGTGTTTAGATAATGACTTAATAAAACCAGACTTCAGTCACGTTTTTTTGGTCCTGTACAAAGATCTGGTGAGGACAAAGTAGATATAACAAAAAAATTTTTTTTTCATTATTTTAAAAGAAAATTTGACATAAGAGCAAAGTTGATTTTTAGCATGAAAAATTCAAATACTAATGGGGAAAAAATTGCAATTTTTCTTATAGTGTCTGTAAATTGGAAAGTCTTATCATTTAGCTGAATCATATGTTTTGTAGATGCACTCACCTTATGCTGGATGCTCCTTGAGCATCAGCACCCTTGAGTTAGGCACATGTGAGCTGCATCTCCTGCAACGCCAGGGGAGAGAGGATCTGGCAGAGAGTGAGAAATGTGCTTTCACCTGACTGTGTATGCACTGGGACTCTCTTAACCTGGACTTCCATAAAGCACAGGGGTGATACTTCTTGATGGAATAACCCTAGAACAAGCTCATGATGGGCTGTTCATAGAGATTTATCAAGCAGATGATAGAGACATACTTCTCAGGTAATCTATTCTAGATATGGTGCATTTAGGAGTATTTCATAGCTGTAGGAAGGGAGCACAGATAAAATTGATCAGTTGCTTCTCTTAACCTAAATAAAAAATAACATGGACTCCTAGTGTTCCAAAAGTGTTGTAACTTCAAGAATTGGAGGAATTGTATTTTGTAGCTCTGATGTAGACCCTGAAGTTTAATATTTCATTTTTCTGATGGATGTAGGTGGGTTTTTCTCCAAAAAAGCTTTTTTGCCTATTTTTGAGTGAGGGCTGGATTATTTCTGCATCACTAGGGCTGGATTATTTCTGCATCATAATGACTTTCTGATTCTTTTACTGACTTTAAGAGAGTTTAGGCTGGTTCTTTAAATGATTATTGGTTGAAGTCTCAATATTGTTGCTGGGCCCTGTTTTTGAGGGGTATCTCTTTTGAAATAAATTGTCAAAGAGTATTTAAGACCAGGGGTATTTTTACCTTCTCAAGCTTCAAATGCTTGATTACATTAGTTTTTATGTTAAGGAGGGCTTTAAATTTCTCACTTTATCCTAAATAAAAATTGGACAGTCTGTGTACGTGTCCAAGATTTGTATTGACCATCAGCCTGCACTGACAGCAATAGCTTTATTATTACTTAGTTGTAAATTTAATTTCTCACTCCTTATCATATGAAGACTTCAAAACAGAAGGTGAGCATTAAGCTTAGAATGCTATGTCAGTTAGAAATTTTTCATTGTAATATAATTGAAGCTTTTTACTGCATAGGCTTTGTAGTAGTTTGGACAGCTGCATAACAGACAGTAAATTAAAAAAAAATGACAGTTTTTCTGTAGCAAATCTAATCTGCCTGTGATAGCACAATGCCCATTTTATAAGTGTTATGGGTTTAGCCAAGTAGACCAAGAAGTTAGGCTTTAAAGTTCAGATTAGGCTTGGGGTTGTCGGCTGGCTTGAACTGGGCTGAGCTAGCTAACAGCTGACTTCTTCTAGCCAATAATATTGTATTCCATACCATATTGCATCATCTCAAAAGGGGTAAGAGCTAGTGTGTGGGTGTGGCTTAGTCAGTTGCTTCACACCTGGACTAGCATAAGGGAGAGTTGTTCCTGGCTCAATGAGCTCATAATGCCTCAGGCCACCTGCAGGTGGACGAAGCTGAGGGGTGGATTTAACCATAAACATTATTTCCCAAGTTATCCACTATTGTGAAACCCCTAAAAAGGGGATGGAGACCCCTAAGAAGGGGATGGAGACCCCAGTGTGGGGGCAGTAACCCCAGTGTGGGGTTGGTGACCCTAATGAGGGTATAGTGACCCCTGAGAAGGGGATGGGATAATCCCAATGTGTGCCTCAAGGACATTTAAACTTGAGAAAAAAAAAAAAGGTTTTTTTTTCCTCTCCCTGTCCTTTTTCCCTTAGCTGGTTGGGGGGAGGAAGAACCCTTTTCACTCTGTCCTGGACAGTTGGCATTTTGCCAGCTCAACCCAAGACAATAAGGCTGCATTTATTCTCATGACTGGCTATTTCTTGTCCTTAAATGGCTAATTATTCATTTCTGCCATGTTTTTCTTAGTTTATTGACCCTGTGGTGACCAGTTTCTCTTTTTCTTCAATATCAACTGATATTTTATGAATAGAGTCTGCGAGATGTTTAGTGAGTTAGTGGCAAATAGTACATGTGCTTGTCACGTTAAGTAATCACTGTTGATAGTAGAATATTCAGTGGCTAAACTAGATATAGAATATATGCATTTATTTCAGTATTGTTACTGTTTTTAGAGTAATGAGTTGGAAAAACTTATTTGAGGATGCTACAAGTATTCCAAATAGTGCTTTTTCACAGAAATTCCTGTGCATTGCAAGCTGGCATTACATGTGGCATGGACACTGAATTTCTATACATGCTCAGAGTTGTAGTCTGGGAAATTTGAAACTTGTGTATTATACAAATTAAAATATTAAAACCACTAGGTGTGCACAGACTAATTACTAACCCCAAAGTGCTACTGTTTTATTTAAACACTTATGTTCAGGTCTTTGATAGAAGTTCTCCTGTTTTTCTTTCCATGCTTTGCCTTATATTTCTGAAGGTGTTGCAAAGCTGTTTTTGCTGTCTGGCATGTGTAGAGTCATTCTTCATTAGTCCAGTTGGAGTTAATCAGAAAGGGATCAAGCAGGGCTGATTGGCTTCAGCCACTCTGCACAGTTATAAGCAGTCCCTGCTCATTACAAAGTGAGACATCTTATTATATTGAGTGTTGTGGCATAAGATTTTATCCTGGCTGCCTGCATGAAGCTTTGATCCTGAGCCACACACAGCTTACTGCAAGAGAGCTGAGTCTTTCAGGTGGTGCTCAAGTTGAGTTTTTCTATGCTCAGTCATTTTAATGCCATCACATTTAAGTCCACACAGATTTATTTTTTTAAGAAAGTATTGTTACTGTTGTTAGTTGAACAGTATGAAAAATGTTCACATCAGAACTTACATTTTTTCTTTATACAAGAGATAGTTAAAAGTAAATTTGATCTGAAGCAGAATTTTTTAAAATTGTCTTTGTATTTGAGTAACCTTATGTCTAGTATCTATACATTCTTTTTAATATTTATTGTTCACTTCAAAACAGGTTGTGCAGCCTTAAAATAAAAAAGAAAATTAAAAAAACTGTCATGGATTAAAGCTGAAAATAAATTTGGAAACTTTTCCAGAAGCTGGGAGGAAATTTCTACTTACTTGTGGGGGGGTTGTCCATTTGAATGCAAGTAAGTCAATGTGCTCTTGTTTAATGTAAGGAAAACCACATGCTGATGTAGAATGTGTTTCTAGGTGCCATGTTGACCTGTCGACTCTGAGTAAAGAACAAACCCACAAGCTGGAGATGACGCTGGAGGAGGGAAAGGGATGCCTGGTGTTGTTGGTTACTCTCACAGCCTCAGCTGCAGTCACTATCTCTGACCTCTCTGTTAACTCCCTGGAGGACCAGAAGGAGTGAGAGGAGATACTGAAGAGATATGTATGAAGTTCTCTATTAACCTTTGTTTGCAAAATGTTTGCCTATATAGAAAAATAACTATCAAAAATCTAAATAAATCTCTTATATTCTAATAACACATAGATAATGACAGTCATTTAAACTAGTTAATAATGTCAAAATAGTTAGGTAACATCAAGGAGGCTACAAGTGCTCTTCATACAGTAAGGTAGTTTTTACATGGTAATTCAACTGTTTGATCTGATGTCATATAAGGAAGTTAGTTTTACTGCCTTGCAGATAATTTTTACTAAGCATAAAGTGACTAAGGGGTCACTCAGTGAATGTATAGTTTCTAGTGATTTTTATATCAAATAGTTTGAGTTCCCTATAGTTTTCATTTTTTAACATCAGTGATAGAGCAAGAAAACTTATTTTTTGTCTTCCTATTTAAGGCTGAAGCAGTATTTTATATAATCTAACTAATTGTTGTAAACAGTATTTCCACTTCAAAATATTCTGAAGTAAATTACTTCCATTTCCCAGCATCCTCACATTACACAGAATCTTTGTAGTTTTATCAAAGCAACAGAGAGGGGAGCTCTTACTCCAGCATTTGCTAGTTCCTGAATCCCTAAAAGTAACTATCTCACTATGCATGGAAAAAGAAAGAAAAAAAGCTATTTCCACCTACAATTACAAAGCTTTTATTGTAAGGTGCTGCCAGGTGTTTAGAAAGGCTTCTCTAGACACTCAGCCATTAAACCAAGCTCTGACTAACAAAGAGCTGCTTAATTTATTTTCAAGATTTTAAAATACTCCTATTCCATGACTGACATCCTTTCAATAACTGAATTTAATAAAGATGTACCTTATCAGGCTGTGCAGATAACATGAAGTGCTAGTACTAATGCTGTACAATATTCTTCAAACAGATTAGCAGGATGTGTGCTTCAGCAAATTTATTCTGGCTATCTCCAGTGAATCAGCTGTCTACTAATGCTTGTACAACTCATATACCAATAGTGTTATCATAAACACAGTTTAATAGAGGTGACTTAGATAAGCTAAATATAATATTCCTAAGTGAACTGAAAGTTAAAGTATTATCCAACATATTTGAAAAATAATTAAGAGAGTTATTGCAAATTTTGGAATCCACCAAGACAGTCTGTGGTTGTCAGAATAGATGTCTGTAAGCAGAATAAATTTCTGATGGATATGTTTTTGGGGTGTCATAGTTCTTGCTACCAAGAGCAACAATATCCTGTTTCTGGGGTTTATTCTGTGTGATGATATCACAGACAAGTGATATTGATAATTTTGATTATTTCAGTAGCAGTACAGAAACATGTTATAGCTGTGTACTATTGATCAGTTTTCCTAAACTCTCAATTTTTTGTACCCAGTTTAAAGCAAAATTATATGGCGTAATATTGATCTGATTTATTCCTGATTCTTGCATATACATGGATATATGTTTTTTCTTACACTGCTGTATGCATTTGAAAATATTCGTATTTTAGGAAGGGATTCATATTTCTGAAGTGTGAATATCTCATGTGCTTCTGAAAATTGTGGCATCTAGATACCTTTTTGATAAATTCTACTGGTTTTATTAAAATGACCAGCAGAAGAAAGAAATTACCAGGATTAGCATAATTCAAGTAGTTTATTTTCACTGATGTTCAATTTGTGTTTGATTTTCTTATCTCCACTTCAGAACTGATACAAAGACAACATATGAGAATTAGCAAGACCTACAGTTCTCCACTGAATGGCTGTAATTTTGGTTGTATTTTTTATCCACGTAAAAACACCCCCCAAATCTAGTTTCCATTACCAAAATGTATTTTCCACCCTTTCTGCAGCCGAAAACAGTTAATGAACTGACCTTGCCATCAGACCAAATAGCCTTAGAAAATTACTCTATTACTGTCATTTAACTGTTTGTAGCTGAACATCAGAGCCTTAAAAATTAAACAGGCATTACTGTTTGAATAATCATTTTACCACAATTGTCTGAAAATATTAATTTCTTTTGGGGTGAGGAGAGGGGCACATTAATGGGTACAGACCAAGAGAGATTTTGTAACCTTTTCAGAACTGGTGTGCTGAACCCATGGTCCCCCTTGTCACAGTTTAAAAACCAGAGGAGCTAGTTTAGAGAAGTTGTTAGCATTCCATTTTTATTATGACATTTCACAGTCATCTGATTTAATGTCCCTTGGCCAGATTGTCCACTGTGAGATGATGGGCTTGAAATGTTATTTAGAGCATTGATAAAAGGTGAGCAGTTCTAAGATGACAGCAAGTCATAAAGCTGGTGGTGTGACATTAATTTTCTCCATAACAGAGATGGAATAAGACATCATGGTGACAAGCTGTCAATCAGTACTGGCCCCTTAGTGTATCTCGATGCCATAGGATGGAGTATTGCTTCTCCCATAATAGAGCTGAACTGAGATGCTCTTCCTGACAGCTGCTGCAGCCATACAGAAAATATATTATACTGGCTTTCATTAAAAAAATAAAGAGGACTCATCTCCAGAGCATTTCAATCTTTACCCATCTATTGAGGGCTGAAAGATTCCTAGCAAATCACAGATTCTTCTGCTATGGAAATTTCAGTCTTCAGAAACCATGTGGATTTTGATATCTTTAACTATAATCATAAATAAGAAGGCAGAATATCATCTGATAAATCATTACTTAAAGTTAGGTATTTAAAGTAATATATTAAAGTACTATGCTTCTCCAAGAGCCTCTGCTGTGGCATTATATACTTTTTCAGCAGTATCCAGAGTTATGATGTGCTGTAAATGAATCTGAAGCAGCTGACTTGTCGGAACTAAAAGTTCAAAAATAATTATTCTGCGGGATTCTAACAAAAATTGCAATGCGAAATACAGCACTTGTGCCCTTCTGAAGAGTGATCTTACCAGGATAAAATTTGGAAAAAAAGGGACTGTATGGCATCCTAGGAAGTGGGGGCAGTCACTTGTCTTACTTTGTATTTGGTTTTTGCTTTGTTTTATTTCTACAGCTTGGTGTTTAGTTTGGTCATTGGGAAACTTGGGTGGAATGTGGAAACATTTTTGTAAGGCCTTTCATTCTGATCATGGTATTAGAACAGAGTTATCTCTGTTGTGGCATCAATTCTGATAAGCTCTCAAACCCTAATGATTATTGTAATAAAGGAGGGATGGTGCCAAGATGCATTTGAATTAAAGCAGTGCTATCTGTAACACCATCTCTGCCATCCTCAGCTTGTAAGGACATAATCAGGGGGTTGAGTGTGTGTTGATTCAAGTTGACCATCAGTATTTTGAAGTCGTATTTATGATGATTAACTTATTAAAATAGGTAAAAATTTATTAACTGTTATCCTGTGATAACATGCATGCATGTGTTTGTATTAATGTAATGTGGACTGCTACATTTAGCTGGATTGCTCAGTTCAATATAGCAAGGTCAAATTTTCAGTGTAAACAGTAAATAAATGGTCAATTGGGGCTTGTGAAGTTAATATCAGTGTGATTTAACTGTTTGAATTGTTTTATTAATAGAAAGACAGGGATGCATATTATATGTCTAACATCTTAATGTGTAGTTTGTCTATATATAAACATAGCGTTGTTTTTGCAAACTGACATTTAATGTTTCATTTAAGCAACATGTGTGGTTCTTAGATCTAATGTTGTTACTTATTCTGGTTTTCCATAACAGTAAGTTTTGCCTTTGTAATAAATAAAAGAATTGCTGATTTGGTGTTTTATTTGATGTTTGCATTTTGTAGAAATCTGGACACTGTAATAGGCAGTGGAAAAGGTTTCACTAGATTTTAAAATAAAGTTATCTACTACTATTTATAAACAATGCTTGAAAAACCAACCAAAAATTAGGCCACATACTTATATATGATTTTAAATGAATTTGCAATCCATAATTTTAGTCTATTCTTTTGGAGTTCCTCCCCTAGGTTATCAAACTGAATTGTAAAGCTAGGTTAATTACTAGTTGATGGAAGACTCAAAGTTGCACTCAATGTTGTATCATTTGAAACTTTGCAAATTTTAAATTATCTTCAAAGTTAGAGGCTGAGAATTATAACATGTCACACCTAATTAGTGCAATACTCTCAGTTTGTTAGTTTTAGTTACTGGGGAAAAAATCAACAACATAACATGCCTTTCAATGAGCTTTCTAAGTCAGTGTTGGATGAATAAACATAAATGTTAGTCTACTCTTCAGTTTTTCTTTCTCTTTTTAATATATGTAGATATTGGAGAAATTTGTACTAAAGAAATATAATGATTTATGGTAAAAGCTTTTTGCAATTTTATTTGAAACATACTTTAATTCCTTTTTTATACTTTTTTGCATGTGATTTTGAAAATTATTAAGTTGTTGCTATCCTCTTTTGATTGCTTTTGCTCATGCTATTTGCAAGCTTATATAGGCATATATGTTATATGCAAGCTTTCCTGGAACAGTCAACTACAAAAAACCCTAGGTCACTGTTAAGATATTATTGGAGCCATCAAAAGGAAAATGTGAACATAGATTTTGCAAAATAATTCAGGGAGAAGAATACTTTCATTATTTGTGTTAATTTTGATAATTCACTGCTATAATTTCAAATTTTGAAGTACAGTTGTTTATGTACTATTATGGGATTATTTCACTAGAATTAGTGTTATATATAATCATTCATATTTTAATTTTTCCTTTGTAATTTTCATTAGTTAAAATTGCAAAGTACAGAAGGAAATGCTGACAGTTGTACTTCTTCAGAGAATGATATTTAAAAGTCTGAGTATATAGATATAATTACATAGTAATTTATGTCTGGGCTAGGGAGGAGACTGTTAATATTGCTTTTGGTTTGTCTTTTTCACAATCCAGAATTATTTTTCTTTTTATTATTTTTAGAGTCCAGTAATGATCCATAATATCAATGATGTGGGGTTTCTCCAGAAGAAGGTCATCAGAGCAGAAGCATTGATGGCAGCTGATGTCATAGGCAAGGATCCATTTAGTTTCTGTGACAGTAAATACCATAGTAAAACTGGGTCTTTTTTAGAAGTGGGAAAAGATGTTTAAAACAGAAGTTAATCTATAGATTATATTCTGTTTGTGCAGTGTCACCTTTTGCTCAGTAATGAAAATTTTAAACACAAAGAAACAAAACTTTTGTAAGCAAAGCAGCAAGTCATTCTAATGCTAGCATAGCCCTGGATAGGTTATTTCATAAGTGTGAAATACACATTTTTCTCCATTAGATACCCTGTAAAAATGATATGAAAAACTTCCTTTTCTTAGTAGATGAAACTATACAAAATTATCAACATTAAAGCTGAATTGCAAGTAACAAGGCAAATGGAAGGTTCTAGACTTAGATACTACTTTAAAGTTGCTAAAAGAACCCACTAATACCTGTCATATATTTAGCGAGGCTGTTGTTGGTTTCAGTCATTTCAAATACATGCAGTTCATTGTAACTACTGCTTATCTTTTTAAGAAGGGGAACAAGAAATTTTTTGTTATTTTGTTATTATTTGTTATTTTTGTTATTTTGTTATTTTATGTGATGTCAGTTAAATGATTAATATGACATTTTGTTTTTCAAAATAAAGGAAAAGTATTTGAGCCATACTGACCATATTTCTCCAGAAATGTCCAAGTTTTCTATTCTAAAGACAATCACCCTCATACTGCACACATTGACTGAAGGAAAAAGAACTGCATCTGTGCGAGAAAATAGCTATCTCTGCTTTAAAAGAAGGAAGACAGGCAAGGCAAGGCAGAAAAGAAAGAAAGAGAGAAAGAAAGAAAGAAAGAAAGGAGAAAGAAAGAAAGAAAGAAAGAAAGAAAGAAAGAAAGAAAGAAAGAAAGAAAGAAAGAAAGAAAGAAAGAAAGAAAGAAAGAAAGAAAGAAAGAAAGAAAGAAAGAAAGAAAGAAAGAAAGAAAGAAAGAAAGAAAGAAAGAAAGAAAGAAAGAAAGAAAGAAAGAAAGAAAGAAAGAAAGAAAGAAAGAAAGAAAGAAAGAAAGAAAGAAAGAAAGAAAGAAAGAAAGAAAGAAAGAAAGAAAGAAAGAAAGAAAGAAAGAAAGAAAGAAAGAAAGAAAGAAAGAAAGAAAGAAAGAAAGAAAGAAAGAAAGAAAGAAAGAAAGAAAGAAAGAAAGAAAGAAAGAAAGAAAGAAAGAAAGAAAGAAAGAAAGAAAGAAAGAAAGAAAGAAAGAAAGAAAGAAAGAAAGAAAGAAAGAAAGAAAGAAAGAAAGAAAGAAAGAAAGAAAGAAAATAAGAGGAAACTGGTTTAATTGCTGTGAGGACGTAAATGTTCTGTTACAGGAGCAGGTGTAGATATATAGCAACTTACTCACTTCTAATATTCTTTTGATAATTAGCGTGACTACCTGTACTTCAGACAATGTAACAGTGGAAATATTTTATTGCTGAAACTGATACAGGTTTTGGCAAACAAAATAAGATATTGTATTTTTGGGGAGGTTGGAGGAATGCTTCTAAAGACTCCTCACTCTGCTTTGACCTTGTAATTCAATGTTGTCTGAACAGAGAGAGAGAGATTCAGTTATTCAGGGTAAATGGGATAATTCAGTTGCTGATCTCATTCAGTTTTTGACTTTTCCAAATCAACAGGTTATTTGTGTTGGTTGAGCAAATTTTTTGAGACACGTTTGATGCACTTAAACATGTACAGAGCTCCCAAAAATTTTCAAACTTTGCATTTAGGATGACAGTCAGGAAAAAGATGAACACACAATATCTTCCCGTGTCTTATAATAACTAAATATTCTGTTTGTTAGTAACATAGAGCATTTATACAGCAGGTATGTTTACTAAGATGGCTGCACATTTCAGATATGACAGAGGTCATTGTATATTTTGGACAAAAGTATCTGGTATTTTGAAAAAAGGGCCAAGGGGATTTATCATCTACTGTAATTTAAATTTAAAGCTATTTTTAGTAACTTGTTGGTATGTACAAATCATTCAATTAAAATTAAACTTTGAATAGTAATATTGAGAAATAACATGAAGTAGCTATTTGGTGACTGTCAATAAATCATGTTTGCAAAAATTTTGTCAAAACTTGCCTTTTTTTAACTGAGCAATAGTCAATGAGGAGAGTGCTTTTTTAACTAGTCAATGAGGAGAGTGCTGTCATTAGTGGTGTTGCTTAGACTACAGGATTGCTTCTGTAAATAAAAGCTAAGGACTAGTTTGCTTTTCTTACTGTATTGTGTTTTCAGAGTTAATCTTTTGCCCATGAGTCTGAAAAGTAGCTAAACAACTGTATAGTATCTGTGTGATTTGCTCTGCTTCCTGCCTGCTGAACATATCCCATTTCACTTCCAGGAATCTTTGCATGTGAAGTAGTAAATCAAATTTTATTATTTTGGGCTGAGTATATTCTTAAAAGCCTTAATATTCCATCATTAAGCATAAGGACAGACAGAAAAATATTTCTGTAATCTTTTAAGTAGTCATCAATATTACTCCTGTTGCAAGGATTCTTTTTTCCTTTCAAAACATGAAATTTTTCTTTTGTTACTATACATTCATTGAGCAGCATTGTAATATTGTGTGAATAAAGAGCAATTGAGACTCCTGTTGAATGAATGAGTAAAAAAACACAAATTAATTTTAACAAAACCCTCAATTCTTCTTCTGTCAGAAAGCTCACAGCCTTTTTCAGCTGAATGCTACTACAGTAGGTCACTTCAGTTAAACCCCTAAATAAACCATTGGTATCTAAGAGCAATTTTTTTCTCCAGTTTCAACACCCGGTGTTGGACAGTGCACTTTAAATCTTTAAAGTTAGTACAGAATTTTTTATTAAAAGGGAATGATTAAGGATGGTGGTTCAGACCTCTGCTTACAAACCTACTCTCACACACATGCACTGAATAAGGTGCCCGGGTAAGTTGAAATTTCAGTTGAATTGTGGGCATTGGAGCAAGTGGGCACCACCAGTTTTGAAATGGGGTGCTGATAATTAGGTATTGAAAACATCCTAATAAAGGACAAAGTCACACTTCTCAGTCGAACCACTTGCAAGGAGGTCTAGAAAAAGAAGAACTACTGAGGGGCTGAGTGATTTCACACTGATGCTTGAAAGCTCACTTTGATTTTGGGGAGAACTGAAAAATAGGGCACCATTCAGGACCAGGGCTTTTGGGAGAATTGCTGTGTCTGTGAGGGTGTTTTCTCCCAGAAAACCAATGTCTTTCAATGTTCAAAACACAATTTTAAGGATTCTGCTAATGCAAAATTGTGTTCTGTTGGAAATTATGGTCACAGCAAATACACCTTCCTCAAAATTACATTTTTTTAGGGTGACTTTTTGAAACTGTAGTCTAACAAATGGAGGGACATTGAGCATGGAGTTTACTTTTTTCTTCTTGCGCTGAGAAGAAATTTGCAACTGAATCTTCCACTGTGTTTTAGCTATTCAGGGCATGGCTATTTCTCCCTAAATCCTCTGTTAAAAGGAGTTATATTTTCCTTTTCCCCTACAGCTTTGCTTGTTTGTGGTTTCTCTGACAGACCTTCTCAAGGGTTTGGCTACTTGTCTAGCCCTCTGATGGCGCAGTGAAACCTGAAGGATAATGGACTCGTCATGACAGTTGGCTTCTGACATATAGTTTTCACCTAAAGCCTATAAATTTCAGAAAGAAATAGGTTCTCTACTGTGACAGAGTTTAGGTTTAGGAAAGAGTCAGATATATATATTCCTTTCTCAGCATAGTTAAATGTAAGTGGGTTGTGGTCGAAGGCTGCTGACTTTGCAAGACAGTGAATCCCTCCTTAACCTTGTGTCACAAAATAAAATTCAAAATCTCTTCCTTATGAGAAGCAAGCAGTGTGGAAAAAGATGTGCCACAGGTCTGATCTATTTCAGTAAAAGTACTGTGTTTTTAAGGAATAATAGCGACTCAGATTCATTAGCAGAGCAAAACCCAAACTCCATGAGATGGCCTGCCTAGAAAACAGTTTGTTTTGCTGTCTTTGGGCTTTAATTAAGATGTGTTCTATTCTAGCCACTAGATCCCCCTCTTCCCCTACTCCCACCCCTCTTGCTGTGTTACAGACCACCGATCAGACGGTTTCAGATGGTCCAGCCCATAACTTTGACCTTCTGTGCAGTCTGGCGTTCCCTGGGGAACCGTTCAAGCTCATGAGATCTGATTTCACACTTCCAGGATGCCTTGACTCTCATAACAATGACAAGGAGACAAAGGCCTTTAGAGTGAGCTGCATGGGGACTTGTTTAAATTGGAAACTAGAGAGGAGTCAAGGAACAAGGTTACAGGCTACCAAATAGTGTTTTTAATAAAGAGCTCACAGCTCTGGTTCAGCTCAGAGAGGACTACCTCTGTACAATTAATTGAGACATTTATATGGAGCATCTTAGGTCTCCACTTTCTCACAGAATTATGTGGTAAAGAGGCAAATGAGATGTGCATGAAATGAATTTTTAACACTTTGATTACTGTGTCTCCAGTCTTCATTAGAGGTAAATTTATGTGTATTTCTGACCTCATTATTAATCAATTGTCTGCATTTTTTCTGGGTACTGTAATTTCAGAACTGGAATATGAGATGGACTTTACTAAAGTGCTCAGTGATATTTAGGTTTGTGGTCAAAACTTTTTAGGCTTCTCCTCCTCTGAAGAATAGAAACTAAGCAAAGAAAATTAGTCCCATTTTTCCTTTTTTTTTTGGTCGCATTTTTTTTTCTTCTTTTTTTCACCCTTCAGTTTTATGCCTGGAATTCAGCCCCTCTTCTAAGAAAATCCCATGTTAAATTTTTGATTACAATACTTGAAAGTACAATAAAGACACCAAGATGTCTAATTGTGCAGAATGTAAATGACTTTTCTAAAATCTGTTCTATTAAACTGTCCTAGCATGACATGTGCAAAAATGGTCTTTGAAATTGTTCTTCAAAGGCTAGGAAATGTCAGACTACATAGACATTAAATTTGTGAAGATATGGAACCCCACGCATGTAAAATTAAAGAAATAAATTCAGACGCCCGTTGGAAATAAAGTTCCAATATCACATACTGCAGAACTACTGTTTTCTTAAGTACCAGTTCTAGGATAGTAAAGGCACAATTAGAATTTAAAAGATATTTTTAGAACATATTTTATTAAAAGGTATTTTTTGTTAACTATAACATTTACAATTAAATATACAGTGAAAGGATGACTTGTGTTTATTAATTTTTTTTCTGTAAATATTCAGTGGAAATGAGTTTAACTTGATATGGCACTACACTACCTCACCTAGTAACATACCTCAAGCATTCATAATATCGGTCTGTTGAACATGTTTGCATCGGCACAGATAGAGTGGAATGATAATTTTCATTTTAAAGATGGAACACTTATAAAGGTTAACTGACTCAGCTAAGGCCAACAGAACAAGGCCTTCTCAAAGCTGGCATTTGGCTTGGGTCCTGCACTTAATCCATTAGGCAAGGCAGCTTCTTATGCTATTGAGCCATTCCTCCTCCTGACCAAAGGTCAGACTGACTGTTCTGTTGCAAGCAGCTGGCTGGCAGGGAGCTTGGAACAACATTAGTGACATTAGTGTCTGCATGAGTAGCACTGACCCCCAGAGTCATGAACTGGCTGTCTTGTCTTCTCAAAAAATAAAGGCTTTTCTTTTTGCCGTGGAGACTTAGATCCATAATGGATAGGCATGGCCAGAGGTAGGAGAGAACCATAACAGCTTATGTAATATTCAAATAATAATATTTGGGTTTTAAACTGTCTAAATCATTTTTAGTTCTGTTCTGATAATGTAATTTCAATAATACAAAAAATGATGTAATATTTAGTTTAGAATAAGGTTAGAAATTTGCTTTAAGTTGGTTCCTGGTCTAGCTAATGCTGAAGTTGACTTTCTATCAATTTATATAACTTTATGGACTGAGCAGTGGCAAGTAGATGTTAAGTGCCAATCTATATCTAGCCTGCCACATAGTTTCTTTTGTTGAGAATACATTTGATAAGGCAAAATTAGGAAATTATTTTTGTCCCTGGAGGTATACTCTAGCACTGTATGTTTTCTATAGCCATAGTAGAAGCACCTCTGCAGGGCTCATGAGTATCCAGCCCAATGTTATCTGCTGTCCCTTGTGAGCTAATATATATGAAGTGCAGTAAGTTTTTGAGGGTACAGATGGGTCTGCCATGTGCTCCTTTGCCTGCATCTTTTCTGAAGAGCATTTACATCCATGGTGGTTGCTAGTAAGAGCCCAAGGCAGCCCCAATTAAGAAAGAGAGTCTGTCTACAGTGACTGATGATCTTTCTGATTTTTTGTTTTCTTTACTAAAGGCTGACATTTCAACAATGAAAATAGAAAAGCATGTTTATTACTGTACACAAGTGTTTTCTTTCTCTCTAAAACAGAAAAACATCCTAGTGCATAAAATATGGATGTTTCCATGGGTTCGTTTAGTATCCTTTTTTTTGCAATAGTAACTGAATAATATGCAAATGACGTGCAGTTTTCTGGAGACAAATACCTGCACTTAGTAGAGTTTTATCATAAAAGGACATCGCAGTCGAACTTCTGCAAAACCTGGCAAGCAAGAATTGCAAATTCATGCTGTGATAGCTTTTCATCAAGGAAAATTCTACTTTGTGTACAAGTGGAACTGGGAATTGAGTGCGGAAGTGCAGTTGTGTCGAAGTCTGTTTGAAAGAATTGCTATGCCACAAAATGAATTTTTGCTGGGAAAAGAGTTTACCAAGAGACAAAAATTTATTTTGGACATTTTCCCCCTCAGGGACCACTGAAGGACAGATTTATTTAACCTGCCCAGAAATATGAATTATGTCGTATTGCAGTTTGACAGCTCTAATGTTCAGGTGAAGTTCAAAATTGTACAAACAAAAGATCCTTGCATCTGAATTTGTCACATGTCTTTACCTCCTCTTTTGACAAAGTAGTACTTTTGTAGTTCAATTTGAGATGCCCTCTAAACTGGACAGAGTCCAGCTCACCTCCATCCTGGAATATGAGTTGCATTGGTGTGTGTCCACCAGCCCATGACCATAATTTCACATGGGTTCGCAAGTCACCTAGTGTGTTTGGTGCTTGCTTATGAGTTCCAGCACAGAGAGTCATCTGATCTACAAATGTGGAAGTCCTGTGGTGTTTGAACTGATGAAAAGGGCCTTTTCCAAACTTTTCCAAGAGAAAACCACAGACAATATGGTTCTGTAGCTACTTGAGAAGAAAACTCAGAAGCTAAAATTGTGTGGAGATTTAAGTTTTGTTGATTTTCTAAGTATTTTGAGAGTCAATTAAAAGTTACTTCTATCGGTCACTATTTAGGTCTCTTTTCCTTGATGAAAAAGCATATTTTATATACTTGCAGGAGAAAAATGTTTTGGTGGCCAACCTTCCAGGATGCAGATCTAAGCTCTGAGCTAATTTTAATTAGTTTGTGAAGGACTTCCTGGGCTATGGGGGACACTTGAGTTTTGAAGCGAACAACAAATAAGACATCTCTAGTTCCTGATTGTCCTCTGTTAGAGAGTTGGGCTAATTTCAGGTTATGGGTGTTCATCCAGGGACTTGTGGTAATTCTGAGAAATAATGCGACAAGTAAATGACTGTAATTGTGATTACTGTATGCATCATGTATAATGTGAGGAACACAGTGCTAACTGAAATAAAATAGTTTTCTTAGATTGAAGTAGTTTGTGCTCTGATCTACTGACTGTCTAAAGATTAAATGCAATACAGCCTAGCACAAACAAGGGTATCTGTTGAACTAGATGCAATGTGTGGCATAAAATGGGAAGTTTCAGAAGATGAGTAGTTTTTTATGTTAGTGTACATTATAAAGTAAAAGTCCTTTAGATTTTCAGATAGTCCACTTCTGTAATGGATAAAGGGGGAAAAAGGGTGAGAGAGATCTATCAAAAGGCATACTATTTTCCTTTCCAGTTCTGAATATTATGTAAATTAGATGTTTGTTTCTGTAATTTCTTGAGCCCTTAGGACCATACAACTAGAGCCCAAAAAGCATGAGATGTTACAGCAACAGAACAGATTGGTGAGATTTGTTGTGCTTTGTGTTGAGGTTTTCTGCAGGTCTGATTTCAGTAAGTGGGAAGATGTACTTCGCTTTTTACTACTTACTTTTATGATGGCTTCCTTTGAATGTTGGTAGGCGTAATAGCAGCTAGTCCCACTGAGGCCATGGGATTACTCAACATTTTAAGGGCTGGTGTTGGTGCTGCTGGGAACATGCTTTTACCGTATAAGTGCCATGTGCAGGTGGTGGTTGTCTTACCCTTGCATAGTGCTGAGCACGTGCTTTGGGCTGTATTCAGAAGTCTTTTGTAGATGTCCACCTGGTCAATAGCTAAGTGCCTCTAAAGTCACTGGAATAGTAGCTGGAGACCTAGTAGCATGGAGCAGGGGCTGCTAGTTGGAAGATCCTTGAGTAGACACAGAGGTTTGGGTAGACTTTCTTGACATGCGACAGGTTGTATATAGGTATATACAACAGTTGTGATTTAGTCTCTAGTGAAAGGCATAGTTGTGATGACAAATAGGCAACGCAACTCTTATCAGAGATTTTTAAGTGTACTTTTAGAAAAGCTAAATGGAGAGCATATGCTTTTCTGAACATGCTTTGTTCTTTTATATAAAAATGAGGTAAACTATTTCTGTATTGAAATTGCTAATCCCATTGAAACAGGCATTCAGCTTTATAGAGTTAACTGAGAAACTGTGAAACTCACATTCCATGTGAATGGTACTACTACCTTATCTAAATGCTGGATAAATTGTTCTACCCTAGATGTGTGTCAAAATGTACTTAAAACATCCTTTTAGTCACAGATTGATAAGATGTTCACTTAAGGAGGACATGAATCAGAAAACTGCCTGATGTCAAGCGCCGTGAGTCAAGAGAACAAAGAAAGTTGAAAAGTTCAAAGCAAGGAAGATGAGTAAGAAGACCCCTAGCGAGGCTGAAGGCACAGGAAAGACCCCACAAACCATTCCCTGAAAGAAGATTCTAGCTAGACTCCTCCTCTAACTCTGCCTTAACCCCACCTCTTATGAATATGCATGTAAAATGTCAACCCCATCCCAATACTGCATAAAATCCCCCAAATTCCTACCCAAAGTTGGAAGTGAACTTTCAGCAGTATCCACTGCCTCACTTCCCCTGCACAGCAAATAAATACCTTCTGCTAAAAGATAAAAACTTTCTCTTAGCAGCATTCATTTTGGCCTTTTCTTGGCATCACCATTAACTGACAGAAGTCTAAGTCTGCCTTGTTTAGAGTATGTATTATGCTTAAGGTACTGGGCTTGAATGATGTAGTGGTGCTGGATCTTTTTGGTCATTCTAGGAACCAAGGACCTAAGGACATCTTCTAATATTTTAGGGCTCTCTTAAGGCTTTCATTGGGAACAATCTCATTATTTTGAACACTCTCACAGTGCAGCAGGTTGCCAAGGTTGTCAGTGAGAGTTAAGAATGCAGTTAGTCTTTCTAACTTGAAAGATGACAAAGGGATATGAATTTCACCAAGTCTTTGTGCATTGCTCTGTCTTCATCTCTCTGGATCATGTTCACTTATTTGAGTTAGTATCCTAAAAAGTGAGGAGTTGTGCCTTTCTGATACCCATCTTGATTATGAGTATTTTAGCATATGGAAGAAGTGCCCATATGCAATAGTGAAAGGCTTTCCATATGGGAACTTCATAGCCTCTTTATATGATAAACCCAGTATTCCTGAGCAGGGATGTTGAAATGTCTACTTGTCAGCTGTGATATTTGGACCTTCTTTTAAACCATTTCTTGATATCGCCTTTATTCAAATTTGGTCTTAAACAGTTTTCAGATGATAGGGGAGAGGAGACATGAAATGTTGACTGAATCATGGATTTTCTTATTTCTGAAAACTGTTTGTCTTTGGTTTGTTTGAGGAGCTCTGTAATTAATGTTACATATTATTGGTTGATATCCATATAAATCTATAAGAAGAGTCATTGAAAATTCACATGCCATCAGGTGCAGAAAATAAATATATGTAGTAAATAACCTCTCTTTGTTTATAGGAGATGGCCTGTATATGCTGCAGTGAGTTTTCCTGTGTCTGTATACAATTAATAAGCTCAACTCACATTGCATCACCATATGCAAATATGATTGATAATACTTTAAAAAATGAGATTAAGTTTTGTGCCTCCTGTGTCAGTGCTGCCATGTTATTTTAACTATCTTTTGAGTGTTTCGTTTTCAAATACTGAAACCTAAAGAACTCAAATAATATGAATTGTTTAAGGTTCCTACTGCCTTTCAGCCTTGTGAAGTAGGAGAACATTGAGATGTGTGATATGTCCATCTCTGTTGAATAATGAATAATTTTTCAAGATAATGGGAAATATTCAGCAGTATATTGTTTTCTAGAGAAAGTAAACATCAATTAAATGTAATTCACAATGTGTTTAAAAGAATTATTCTTATCATTAAAGTTAATAATTTGTACATTAACCTCTGATGTAGTCAGAATCAATATTACAATTTGAAAGATGTGACCCCTGCAGAGCTTTGTCTAAATATTCACTTCAATTTCATTGGTATAAGGTATGAAACAAATTATGTGGCTCCCTAATATTGTTAAAGTAGCCACATTAATTTAGCTACTCAATTTATGGCTTCTGATAATGCATGAAAAACTCATGCAGTGTTATGGAAGACATTGTGAAATACAGTTGCTTAGTGTCCTGGATTTGATTTTGGAAGGCCAATGCCAACATTCAATATCTTTCAAACATTTTACTGTCCAAAGAAAGTCTAGAGACAAGCAAACCATGCTGCAGTATGCAACTCAGTTAACAGTTTTCCTCAGACAAAGTTCTCTTGGACCCAGGGAGCAGCAATTTGTTGATTATCTTTCTGCTTACATGTTTGTAGACTTACATGAAAATTATGTATATGCACTTATCTTCCATGCTGAAGGCAAAAGTTACTCCCTTCACTTGCTGGACAAGATAAAAATAGCATCTCTCAGTTTGGAACAGTATTCATACAGTTGTCATTACTATCAGAATTTGAAATATGAGTTAAATAACTTAGTCCACAATGTGATTTCTTTCCTTTATTGCCTCTTTATTGCAACTGTCCATACACCATGACCCTCATATTTTCTTTACTGCTCTTTCCACCATAGCTGTTCCTCAGGTTTATCTCGCAACACCTTCTTACCCTTCCAGGAATTTCAGGAGTGGCCTGAAACCCTGGAAATACCAATCTTGCTGCCTTTTGCTTCCTCCCCCTTTGAAGAGCTCCTTTTTACACAGCCAAGCTGTTGTTAAGCATCAGATTCAGTTGTCTACTTTTCTTCTTATCCTTTTGTCCTAGTTTCAGCCAAGGATATGGGGTGGCAGAGCCTGGAGCCATGTGGGCATCTCTATGTTGTTATTCTATACCAGGCACATCCTTGCTAAGGGGATGGGACAGAAGTAAGGGATTCTCACTTCCAAGAAGAAAGGGCATGACTTTGCCTGGAGGAAAAAGACAGCACATAGAGGTTCCATGGCCAGTTCATCCTTTTCCAGGGGAATAGACAGCAAGCAGAGTGGTCGGGTGGTGCTGGTCCCAACTGCAGGGTTTGTCTGCATTATGGTTATTTTGTTGTCCTGGGCTTGGGGGAAAAAATGGGGTGGTGGTGTAGTGCCAGCTGCAGCCACAGTTGCATCAGCCTTGGTGTGCATTTTGCGTATCATCACCATCTTTTATACACTGTTGTTATTAGTATTGTTGCGTTAGTTTTCTTAACTCTCATTGCTGTTTTCAGTAAATTGTTATCTCAGCCTGTAATCTCTGGCTTTAGTCTCCCTCACCTGAAGTGGTGGCAGGAGGGGAGCAGCTGCATGTGGCTTAATTTCTAGCTAGCTTGACCACAACACTTTAGGGTAAGTTTCATGCTGTACCTCCTAAAGTTGTGGTCAGGATTATTTTTCATGCTCTTAGCTGTGTATATTAGCCCTGTTAACCTGAAGTATTTTGCTATAACTTGCATATTTCACATTTAAGCACACACACACACACACTTTTTGTTTCCCCATTTTTTGTCTCTTGATTAAGAAAAAACAACCTTCATATCCATTTCCATTGTCCAGCTTCCATTTTCAAAGCAACATCTTCATACTTTCTCTTCTGGTGGCTTTCATGCTGAAGGACCAACCTCTTTGTAAATATATGCAAAGTTACTTCATTGTATAGCTCAACCATATTTTACCTTGTGTTGTTCTTTGGACTACAGCCCATTAGTCCAGCTGGTATCATCTTACTGTTTAATTGTACTTGCACTCTTTCTCTGGTGTTTGGCTTTTATATGAGACTATCTTTAGGGCTCTTTGACTTTGGGGAGAGGATTTGAACACTGTGAAACATGTAGGGCATAGTAATCTTTGGATAAGTCTCATAGGGGCTGTGTTATTACAAATAATATGAAATAATAATTTTTCTTCATATCAAAATGTGCTGATTATGTTGTCATTACAGTCAGTGGAGGATGGGCACCATTAAAGTAAAGTTCTCTTAGATGTCTTAGAAGGGTGCTCGGCACCTTTTAGAAACATTCTGGTTTTTTCATCAGAAAAGTCTGTATGGTATTTTTTTTCAGACAAAAATACATTCTTTTAACAAAGAATGTTGATAGATTACAGAGATGAAAGCCTGTTATGAATATCTGGAATATAATGCAGACCATAGGACTTCACTGAATAATTCTTGAGAGAATTACTGTATAGCTTAGGAGAAGAGAAAAATCAAACAAACTAGTTTTTATTTAAACTTTTCTCATCATGTGTTTTCTTAGTTCATAAAATTTGTTCCATAATTTCCCTTATAGATAAAAGTGACCCATTTTGCATAGTTGAACTGAACAATGACAGACTGCTGACACATACCGTCTACAAGAACCTCAATCCAGAATGGAACAAAATCTTTACATTGTAAGTGTTTGGATTTAGTTAGGAGAGGGGTAGGCAGTGGCTGTTTGGGTTGGAAGAGGGGGCAGTGGTTTTTGGGTGGGTTTTTTTGGAGGAGTGGTGTGTTGAAGGGGATACATACTGAGAGTTTTGAAGAAAAGTAGTGGTGACATAATGATGTTTCTATCTGAATACTTTTTTGAGGATTAAAAACATGAAAAAAATAGAGAAATTATATCATTTTTAAAGGTAAAAAACCCAAGTCTGTTTCTTGGAAACCAGGTATATGTAATGTGGAGCACTCAATGAGAGTTTCAAGGGACAAATCCAGTGTGATGGATTTGCCCCTGAAGTTTTGGGAGGGAAAAAAGAGATATTGTGGTTATGACCTTCATTAAAATGGAGGTGTTAACTTTAAAAAATATTAGATAACCATATAAAATTAGAAATTCTAAATTTACTCATATATCTCTGAATGAAGATCAAATACTTTCCACTTCTTTCCATTTAATAATTGCACTTTTCACCATACTCTCTACTATGATACCCATACACTGCAGTTGTTGGGTAAAATGCAGTCTAAACTATTTAGTTTGTTGTGAAATAATGCTATTGGATTTTTTATCCTTCTGTTATTTTGAAGACTGTAAAAGGCTTTAACAAAGTAAGAAAAAAATTCTTGCATAAAGAAAATGTCTTGCTCAGTTGTCTTCTTTTTCTTCCTTCTCTCTGATTGCAGTGTGACACTAGTGAGTAGAAAAAACTGATCATTGCAGAGTCTCATTGCTGCTGAAATCAGCAAAAAATCCTCTGCAAAACCAGTGGAAGCTTTAGCTTTGCGTACACTTACTTCACTTTATCATAAATGAAAAGGCAATATTTTGCTCTTGATCTTAAAATTCAATCTGCTCTTAATATTTTTCCCTTCTGAATTTGTCAGTCATATATTTGGCATCCATAGGTTTTCTTGACCTGCAGTGAGCTCTCAGGAATGAACTCAGGACAAAAGGAAAAATCTCACAGTAGTTTTACTTTTCAACAGCTTATTATTATTGTTCTCATTTCTATATCTGCAAAACCATACTAAATTCTTCATTAATTTACTTTTAATTATACACAAATAGAGCCAATAACTAATAGTCCCCTAATGCTCCGCAGTGTACTTTGCCCAAGGAATTGTCTGGATTTGTACAGGACAAAAGACTGAAAAGGAATCAAATAGAAAACCTCTAAAGGCCTTCAGGCACTTTTTAACTATGTATATTTGCATTGAATATTTTATTGAGCTCCAGATTTGTTAATTAATTTTTGGTCTAGCAATCCCTCATCTGGAGGCATATATTTTACTGAAATTAAACTGCTTTGCTTGAATTTGTGTTTGCTGGATCAGTCACTTGATCAAAAATGAGTTCTCTCAAATAATTATTTTTCTCCAAATAAAGAATAGGAATTTTTCACTCAAGAATTTACAATGTACAGTGATGTTTCTAGCACATGGCAGTGGAGTGTTCAATAGCTTGCAGACTGTTTTGCCTCAGTATTAGCTGAGAAATGCATTGTTTCTATTGTTTGTTCTTTATTTGTTGTAATGACTGTTGTTTATTTGTAATTAAGCAAGGATTTCAGAAATAAAGAGCTTGTTTTCAGTGCAAGGATATGATCTTGCAGATTTTAATTATTTTCATTTACAAACCTACAGATTTCACAGTATTTGCAGTAAGAATTGCAGCACTGGCAACAGTGTATAAGGGATAGCCTTTAAAAGCTCTCAGTCCTGCTACTGGTGGCTGTAAATCTCCCAGTGCTGCTCCTTACAGGTCATGCAGTGCAAACCCTAGGTAGGAGATTTAAAGCAACATCTTTCAGAAACCTTGTGCTGGGAAAACCTTGCAAAGACAGAGGGAA
The DNA here is from genome assembly GCF_047495875.1 of Pithys albifrons albifrons. Classification (NCBI taxonomy): domain Eukaryota; kingdom Metazoa; phylum Chordata; class Aves; order Passeriformes; family Thamnophilidae; genus Pithys; species Pithys albifrons. Next base: position 31,742,443 of record NC_092497.1, on the reverse strand, counting down.
AGTGCGCAATCTCAGCAGCCCTTAGAAAACATTTTGGTTATATACAGGGAGGCCTCATTTACTTAAGTTCTGTTCTCCTCCATAGGTTGGAAAAATAGATGGATATCTGTTTGTGCTTTCACACTTTAATTCTTGGTACCTGCTGGTGTAAGTGACTTCTCTCTACTGTGTGCACTACTTTCTTTGTAGTAATATAAAAGACATCCACTCAGTGCTTGAAGTGACAGTTTATGATGAAGACCGTGATCGAAGTGCTGACTTTCTAGGCAAAGTTGCTATACCATTGCTGTCTGTAAGTTTCATTCACCTGACATACTGCTGAATTTTTCTTGGTGAAGGAGGGAAAAAAAGAAAAAAAATTGCAGCTCTGTATCTGTCATTTATCAACCAAGGTCTGTAACAAGAACACTAAAATTTTAACATACTCTATTCATGGCCATGTTGAATCCCATGATAGTTAATTTTTCCTGACAGACTTGGTCCTGGTAATGAACAGGTACTTGTCAGACTTGCCACAGTTGTTTTGGGTTCTCTGTCAGTTTCAGCAGCTGGGGGTCAGGGGTCACTGGGGGGTGTATTCAGCGGAGACTGTGAGACAGACGGCTGTCATGTCCTTTTCCTGCAGATTCAAAATGGTGAACAGAAAGCCTACGTCTTGAAAAACAAGCAGCTGACAGGGCCAACAAAGGGGGTCATCTATCTTGAAATAGATGTGATTTTTAATGCTGTAAGTCTTAACTTTGGCTTTTTTGTACTGCTAAAGAGTTCACTTTCATGAGGGCTTTTGTTTCTGATTTGTAAAGAATTTCTGTCATTTCTCATTTTCTCAAACCTTGATGCATACTAGAGAATACTCTTCTGCCAATGCCTTACACACCCTCTCTTTTTGTTGCTGCTGCCACTATTGATGCTAATGTATCGAGCAGTAACCTTGTCTCTATGTATGCTTACGTGTTGCGGGCTTGGCAGCCATGACTTTGAAAGTTTGTAATTTTTGCAAATTGAAGCATGTGCTATTAGTAAGGAATAAGTAAGTTTGAAATACTGACACATATTTTAATGTATAGGTGAAAGCCAGCATAAGAACATTAATGCCTAAAAAACAGAAGTACATTGCAGAGGAAGACAGACTATCTAAACAGGTAAAGAGTATGGAAACACTAATCCCTTCAAAATCCTTAATAGCAAGTGTGCACGTCCAAATATCTGGTCTCATACTACTGAAAGTAAAGAATAACATTTGCATTGCAGGTTTACAGAAGAATACGATAGGTTGAAGAAGGCAGAAACAAAATACATGGGTTTATTGTGTCTCCTCTATAAATTGCAGCTTAATTTCCATGAAATACATGAATAAGAACACAGTTGAAACCAGCAGGTTCCACACATATCGGATTATCACCCAGGTGCATGTAAACTAAGTCTTGCATAAATTTTTGCTGGGAACTTTGACCCAAAAGTTCTTCATTTGTTACAGGATGAAGAGTCTTTCAACATTCTTTGAGCCAAATTTTAAATAAGTTATTTGAATCAAAGGTGAAAGCAGACTAAACACTTGACATTACGGAGAGTCGTGGGTGTGGGAAGTGTCTGGACTCTTTCCCCTGGATATTTTTGCTACACACAGTTTTAACATTTTGATAAAGAATATTTACACACACATGTTTTTCTCCACTTCAGCTATTTTAGATTCAGTTTTTCATGTTCCACAAATGATGTCTTTTACATAAAGTGATCTGGGCTTTTTATTGGATTGTCGGGACAAGATTTTTGTTGTTTTCAGTGAAAAGGCAAAAGTCTCAGGGAGTGATTTTTATTTTGCTGAAAGCTTATAGGTTTGAGCATATTTTAAATTACCTGCTGGATGAATTTTTCATCAGTTATGATGTAGTTCATTAGAAAACATTTCAAAAGGCAAAATATTTCTTTCTTTACTGTTGGGAGTAATGCTGTTGCTAAAGCTACATTTTGCACTACTTTTCCAGAAAAAAAGCAACAAGACCTTTTACTCAAGATTAATACTTCCCACTTTCTTACTGGAAAGTGGCATTGTGACTTTTGCAGGTGGCAGGAGGAATGATCATTTTCTATGCAAATCAGTACACAAATCATTCACTTGTTTGTTCTCTTTTTTTTTTTTGGTTGGTCAAGTCATTTTGAAGGATTTAAGTACATTTTTCTGAATCAAAACAGAGCTGTTATGTTGTGTGTCTGTGTAGTCTGGAAGAATGCAATTAAAAGTTACTTTGGTAAATACTTAAAACCAGGTTTTAAAAATACATGACAGCAGACAAATTTGTTACAACTGTTAAAGGGTGAACATGATCTTCATTAGATTAGAATATTAATTTTGCATGGTTTTGGGTTAGTGTTCTGCAGCATCTCTATATTAAGAAAGACCAACATTTGTTAAGAAAGTCTCGATAGAACTGAAATTAATAGAATAATTTGTGAAACTTTACAAGTGGCTCTTTTATGTTAAACAATTTGTGTACCTTCTAGAATTAAGTTCAACAAATACCAATTCACAAAACTAATAAATTCCCTCTCTTTTGAGAATTTTGAGATTTTAAAATAACTTGATCAATTTGTGAGCTAGAAAGCTTGTTATATTTTCAGTCTTCACCTTAATTAAGAAATTAAGAATGAAAGCATTGTAAGCATGAGCCTCTTCTGAAACTTTTTGGGGTTTTGAAATATTTTCATTCTTCCATCTGTTTTACAGCTAGTGTTAAGGAACTTTATCCGGATGAAGTATTGTATCATGGCGCTTGTAACTGCAGTCTGCTACATTAGCAGTTGCTTTGACTTGGATTCTCCCTCAAGGAGTGTAGCTGCTCTTTTGGTATGATCTTCTTTATACCATTTCTAATCACCCGAGTGTGTTTCTGTTCTAGACTAAGAAAATACAGTGTAAATATGGGGGATTCCTTATTTTATTTAATATCATGTTTGTTCAGGGTTTTTTAAAAAGTAATTAAGTTTAAAAGTCACACAAAAAAGATAGGGGTTTTTTAAAAATTTATATCTATATAGATATATAAATAAATGTATAAATATAATTACATATATAATTTGTAAGTGAGTGATGCAAATCAACACTGAGTGGGTGAACTATGGATAATATATCTTAAGCTTCTCACAAATTACTTCCATTAAATCTGCTTTGGTGCCTTTGTATATTGCATATTTACTCTTCTACTTGTTTTGAATGTTATTTATTTATTTACATATAATTAATATAAAATTAGTGGTCTTTTGTCCTCCACATATCAGTATATGTTACACCTGTAGCTTTTTTAGAAGTACAAAAGTACAAAAAGAAGTACTCTGGACCCAAATACCTGCTTTCCTGTTAAGAGGTAGTGTTCCTGAATAAAAAACAAACTCCTTACAAAAGAAAGCCAACTTGAAAACCATTAATGTAAGCTTTTAGTACCTTTTAGACAGCAAGCTCTCATCATAATTTAGTTTTTAGTGAATGGATTTTTAGTGATTTAAAGAAAACTGCTATTAGTCTTACCCTTTATTTTCTTGTTAATTTTGAAAATTCCAAGCATAGATATAGAATGAATTGTGTTTCAGAGATAAATATCCTTCTATTTTCAAAATCATAAGAGCTACAAACAAGGCCAGAGTGTCCATTTGTTTTTTTCATGAGGGAGTCCCACTAGGAGTAAAAGTGTATGCATGGACACACTTTCTGGAAAGTCTAAATTTATTAAGTTGACTGAAATATTGAGATTATGAGTCTGTCCACCATGAATATGAACAGGGAGTGGTTTGCAATCTAACTTTGAATAATTATGGAGGGAGTCTGGTAACAGTACTCTTTACCTGTGTGCCTGATGGTCAGGTACCTCAAATCTGGAGAAATCAAACCAGGTGTTGAAGCTGACTGTGCAGTAAAATGGAGTAGTTATGTGTGTTGCTAAGTCATGATGTTTTGCAGGAAATTTCTTCTAGTAGGGCTCCACTTGTACTGTGCTACTTGTTTAACCACCTTTTGCCTGTCAAGGATGGCAGCACACTCTCAGTTATTGTTGCAGAGTTCATCAGAAGTACAGGAGATATGTGTGCTCTTCTAAGAGTTGGGGGGTTTATACTGATGTTTATAGCCATGACACTTAGATGTGAAGATCTAAATATACTTGCTGCTGTTTACTGTAGAAAGGCAATTTGTCATTTCAGTTAAAAGTTATCAACATTTTTCATAGGAAAGTGTAGGCTTCTACGTAGAAGTATAATGTTCATATAGCTATTACTCCTCCAGTTAGTAACTACTCTTCTCTCTAATTCTCATTTTAATTCAAATGTGGAACACTCACCAGATGCCAGTGGAAGAATGGGAAATGGAAAGACATGTTATTCTTTGGAGCAAATTAAATTATTTTTTGCCCATGGCACACTGCTGTAGCCATGGAAGACATTGTGTTGCTGTTAAAATAGAATTGGTTTTGGTCATAGAAAAAAATCAGTGTCATAATAAGTAGTTGGAAATACATAAAACATGGAATTTGAGCCGGTAGGTCTATAATCAGTATACATAGTTGTTGTAGTTACAGTGTATTGCAGTAAAAACATGTTTTTATATGTGTATTCATATTTTACATATCACTTGCATATATAGAGAGAGATATCAAAAGTCTGATTTTCTTAGTTTCCTTGCAGCATTTGTTTTGCTGTGTAGTGCTTGTGGTAGTTATGGCTGTATTACATTTACACTAGTGTTGTGACTGCACAGCTGTATTCCTTCTCTGTATTGAAAATGCATCCTGTGCTTTTTGACTTGATGTTATTCTCTCCAAGGATCCGTCGGGCAAAAAAAGCTTTTGGTAGCCAAGTGAAATGTATGTTGTGGTTAGTCAGGCCCAGACCAGGCTTTAGTTTCTTATAGTAGGCCCCAAAAGTGCTACATAGATTAGAAGGGACACAGGTTGTCAGGCTGACTTTAAGCAACCAAAGAAATGTCACACCATATGACATAAGCCAGAGTAAAAAAGGGGGGTGAAGATGTGGGGGTTTGTGAGTGTTGCGTCAACTAGTGAATACTTGACATTCTGCCAATGTCTAAACCACAACATATGTGAATTTCTATCATGATTATAAGCTTTCTGTTTAGATTGTTTCTAGACCTCCATAAACTCTTGAAATCTTGAGCGTGGTCCACTTGCATGTGTAATGCTGAATCATACTTGCACCAAGGTTATGTTTGAATTTAGTAGAGTGCATAAAATAAATGTACCTATATGTATCCTTTTTGTCTCTTCACTATTATACAAATTATATCTCCTCTTGTCTAGCAGAGGTTAGAGAATGTCACAGTGAAATGTCAGTGCCAGAAAGGATATGAGAAGTAATCTATTCTGGATGTTTCCAGCTCTTTAGGCAGACTAACAAAAAATGTACAAGAAGTAAACTTTAAGCTAACCGTTTCTTCCGTCCTGTTGGATTTGAAGATGTACCTTGATGGTTAACATCCTGATGCAGATTTACAGCTATTTCACATAAGTTACATATGTGTGAGTTGATTTTTCATATCTCCCCAATGCCCCAGGTCATTAGCATTACAATTACAGGTACTTCTGTCTAGAAGCTTACCCCATCACTTTACTTTCTGATGGGGATGCGCAAGACCACAGGTGAAGAAATACTAGCAGATTGGTTCAGTTTTCAGAATTACAATTACTAAGATCAATCTGGAAAAGAAAACTACTCTTGGAAACCTCCAGAAAGGCTTGATTGATACTATAATGAGCTACTGTTATATGCTTTATACACCTTGTACACTCTTCACTACATCTCTTTCTAAAGTCATTCTCCTTGGAGAGTCACAATATTAGTCATCAAGACTAATAGTGTTTATTGAAGGGGCTTGCTGATTATTTGTATTCCAGAACTTAGTGTCTCAAACCTTAGGTAAGGAAATGCTGTATTAAAGGTTTAGGGTGATTCTTTCTAAAATCTGTCCAAAGGCACCAGCCCAATGACTGGTGTTGCCTATGCTATACCTACAGGTAGAGAAACTTAGAAGTTAAATCTTCAATGTTCTGGATTATGTATTTCCTCAACTAAACAATATTTTACCTATTTCTGTTGAACTTCATAAGCTCATCGCCTTCACTGGGGATTTTGCCTGAATGACTTAATGCTTTTGCTCCATTTCTTTTTTCTGTGCTTAGGTAATTCACAGCAGAAGAATAATTGCTACCAACATGTAACTTTTAACATTTTCACTGTGACATACTACTAGCTGTTATTTTTCAGATATTCAAAGATATTCATAAATAGCTCATGAACTGTAGGTTGATCTGCCTAGCATATGACTTTGGATTAGAACAATAGGAAAATTTAATATTCTCTCCTGCTTTTTCATATTTATTTCCTGTTAAATAAAGGAAGTGCATATCAACAATGTTAAATTAATGTTTCAATTCCAGCTCAAGAATGTGTTATGTACTTGTGTTTGTGCTTCTTAAGCACCTAAATGCAATGGAAAAGAATAGAATATGTACAGAGAGCCTTTGCTATAAACTTACATCATTTTATGTATTTAAAATAGACCTCTAGAGTATTTAGCAGGGGCTTTTTTGTTGTTTTAATTCAGTAAATAATATGGTATGTTTGAGGCAGAACTTTATATGAGTATGCAAAAGTAGGTGGGCTTTTTTTTCAGATTAATCCCCTGTGGGAACTGAAATGTCTTTTAAAGTGGGCCTAATTACCATCAGCTTCTAGACCAGACATTTCTGTTCTTGTAGATCACAAAATTAAATGAACAACTGAGCTATCAGTAAAAGGAAACACTTCAGTGTGAATGAAAGAATTATTTTACGGCACAAACTTCAATCTTTAATAGTGATTGTGGATAATTTGTGCTACTATCTGTCTGTTTGAAATTCTTCTAGCCTTTTCAGTCATTATACAGTAAGAACTGTTGTATAACACTAGCTTTTGATACACATTTAATCTCTGTAGTGCTGCATGGTCCTTAGGGAGCTTTACTCTAGTGCTACATGAGAGACAAAGTATTGATCAGTTAACATTTCAGCTACATTTATGTATGTTTCAAAATTAATGAAAATGCCAGACAAAAATGTCAGAGTGCACAAAAAGGTAGAATTTAAATCAGTAGTTTAATGAAAAGTTTAAGATGTGCATTATCAAAAATGTCCTTTTGCCTTTAAAATACAATTCACAACTGAGTAACTAAAAGGAACCACATATTTTACTTAGAGGAACACTAAATATGAAATATGCGGGAATATAATCTTCGGAGTGTTTGGTATCCCAAAATGGCCTCAGCAAAGTACTTTAATTCCCTGCTTGAACATTTAACTGTTGCTCATGAAATAAACCCTTTTCCTTTCTCACTTGGAAGCAGAGTAGCCTCACACAATCACACACACATCCTCAAATTAAAGCTTTCTATTAATATGCTCTCCTATTCCTGTTTTATTCCTCTGATTCTTTCTATATGTGCATATGCATGCATAGAGAAAATCCTTTCTCAGCTTTTCAAATATTGGTAAAATTACTTTCCCTGCATCCAAGTAATTTGTCAAGTTTAACTCACTTTGACTTTGTCTTCTAACATTACAGAATTCATGTGTAAAAATGACATAATAGTGTCCCTAGCCTTTATTCAAGTGTTTGTTCTCTTGCACATCCATCATTTAGTTGTGGAGGTGTCGTGCTAATTTACTGTAAAGGAAAAAGGATTGAAAAGAGCTGGTTTCTAAAAGGATGTGAGGCAATAAAGCAGTTTTATCAACTTGCTTAGCTTTTCCCTGTTAAAAAGGGAAATGATCACTACTGCATATTTTGGAAGAAACATTCACTCACAGCTGAAGAACAAAGATTATGTTTTGGGAGAGACTTGATATGACACCATCAGGAGTTGGAATGACTTGTGCTAGTTATTACATATTTTTCCTTTTTTTTCACATTGTAATTGTAGGAGAATCAGACTTTTCAGACACGTTTAAAAACTTGTTGATACCCATATTTGAAGATATAACATATAAGCACCTTCAAATTACTTTTTACTAAACCTGATTGAAATTATCATCAACTTTTCTTTGCCACCTCATGTCTGGAATTTGAAATTGAAAGAAGTGATGATAAAGTAGTTGAAAAAGCTTCTTACATTTCAAAAAAACCCTTTCCAAAATTTTCTGTTGCTGTCCAAACTTCCTGTTCTCAAAAGAGAGATTTGCAGAGGTAAAGTGACACGGCAGTGAGTAGCAAGGCCAGGTGCAAGATTCATTTCTGATGCACATTGCACATACGTGCAAGAGTCAGCTTTTTGTCAGCTCTATTTTCAGCACTGGGAAAGAGAAAGAACTGGACCAGACATCTGTGGCATTTTGTTTGGATTTTTTCTTTGGTTGGTTGGGTTTTTCCAAAGTAAAGCAGACAAAAAGAAAACTTGTCTAAGTTCTGTTTCCTCTTTTCAAATTTTCCATAGACGAGCAGAACTGATCTTGAACCTCTGCAAAATTACAGTGGAATTTGAGCTTTCTGCAATGCTTAGCTATACTGTGTGCCAGGTTTTAGAAGGTAGGATAGGAAAGAGGAACAGTAAATAGTGGAACCTCATATATATGACCATAGAGAACCCCCTTAAGTATTCATACTGAAAGAACCTATCCGGACAAGCCGTGATTAAAAAATCCCTCTTTTAGTTAACTAGAACAAATGAGGAGTGATGCTAGTGTGGAAAAACTGGTGTAATCAGTCCATATCTTGTCACATTGTGTGTTTACCAATCTGATACAAAGAAAGAACTAGGAAGTATTTATATACAAAAAAACTTCTTTTAGTATTTTATTTTCTTTCTAAAAGAAACTGTCATTTGACTTTGTTCACAGAATGAATGCATACTTGCTAGCCAATTTAACAGTGAGATTCATTATCCAAGCACAGACCTGGTATTGTTTTCAGTAATCTAGAGCATCCTGTGTGCTGCTTAACTGCTGTACCAACTTGTATCTGTCTTAGTTTCTCTGTCATTTCTGCCATCACCGTTCAGGTGACTGGGGTGCCCACCTGAGGGTGTCTAAAATGGCACCAGCTCTACCCTTAGGCACTTCACTTGCTCCCTTAGGTGTTTATTTTACCTGCATATATATTTTAGGTGCTGAACTATATTCTCTTCTGAGTTTCCTCATAATTTTACAGTGTTAAATCTGAAAAATACCTATGCAAAGTGGGGAATTACTTTCCTTACTTTGTGATTTCTGAAACAAGAAAGAGACAGCAAAATAGAGCAATGGTATCCCAAGTCTTGGACTTTTCCCTCCACTACCAGATCATTCTTCTCACCTGTTTTCCTTAGAAAACTGGTATTTTAGTGTACTGAAAGTATTTTATTATCCATGAAAATGGTTAATTAAAAATTGTAGAAATTGACAAAAACTATTACTTACTCTCCTGTATTTAGAGTTACCTAAAAAGTTCTAAAACTAATTTTAGATTTCCTGTTAATACAGTGATGTGACTAGAGATCTGAGCGGCCAATTTGTGTGAGTTGCAATTTTACTCTGCATTATGTTTCTGGTAACCCAAGGCATGTATTAGGCAATCTCCCGCTGCCTGGTGTTAGTGGAAAAGTTGCAGAGTAAATGCATCATGGTTATGTGTCTGGAGAGGGCTTGCACTGCATCATGTATTTGTACTCCCACTGTGCTGAATGGAAAACTTTGCACTTCAAGGAATTTAGACATCAATGATACTGATTTTGGTTAATTATTTAGTAATAGTGATCTAAGGTAATTGTGTGCCCTGTCATCCTTGTGTTCCCTGAGGTGCTCTTTCACAGCTGTTGTAGGAAATCTTATCCATTTAAACTTTCATGACTTAAATAGTGCACACAGTTTGCTTTTAAGATATCTTACTTTTTCATCATTTTTTAGTCATGACTCATATGAGAAGAAACATCTTCACATAGCCACAGCCACCTTACTGGTAAAGCCTGCATGTTTTCAATGACCTGTCTTGCACAGTAACTTCTTTTACTGGTCATGGCAATATAAAGAGGAGCAAAAACTGCCTTGAAAATCTTGTCTAGGTAGTATTTTAATATGTGAAGGAGCATGGATGGAATGTTAAATTTTTACCAAGTGTGTTGCATAAGTGATTGCCCTTCAGCAGGAAAGGGGAATTTCAGTTGACCTTGAAGTAAAAAGTCTGTAAATGTCATAGCCATTTATGTGATAGAAGCAGAAATTTTTATTTTTAGCTTATTTACATATCAAAAGAAAAATAATAGATGTTTATATTGTTGCCGTAAAAGTCTGTAAAAAAGACTCCGAGCCAAGTTTTTGTAGGAGATAAGATAAAGGGTAGTCACTTTAATGAGCAACCCCGCTCATCCAGGAATACATAGACGCACGCGTGTGCAAGCTTTAATTTCTATAGCTTTTATAATACTTTTATAATCACAACCTTACACATGTCCAGTTCCACCTCTGTCCCCTCCCAGAGGCTTGGGGTGTCAGGACCCTCTGTCTTCATCCACCTCCTCTTCTTCAGCACATAAAGGTCTTTTGGATGCTCTCCAGTGCTTCAGGTCACTCTGCTCTATGTTTATGTTTCCCTCTGATATCCTCCAATCTTGTACCTTGAGAAAGAGACTAAATAGCTGGCAGATCTTAGCTGCCTGTTCTGGAGCAGGGGTAGAGATAGAAGGACCTTATACTATAAGCTGCTAAATATTAACCCACTAAAATTTACAGTGTTAATTCCTAAAATCTACAAAATATGAAAATTGGAAAATCAAAAACCTCTCCGGCATCTTGTCCCCCCTTTTAGAAATGGACAAAACTCAAATTTTGTTCACTTCTACTTTCCATACTTGAAATTGTACCAAAGAGATGACCAGCATTTGCAACATTTGATCATGCAATAAGTGATTATGCAAACATCAATTACATATATCACTAACAAAAACAGCTGTTTCCTCCTGGTCCAGTTCGGCAACCATGAAGTGAGCTTGTGGAAAATATCATCCAGGCCCAGTGAGACATTATCAAGGGTTATCTGATGTAGAATTTTGGTTTGATTTCAAATTGCAGCCAAATCTTTGTCAATTCTTCCACTTTGGTCTATGTAGGAACAGCAACTAGTGTTAACGACTTTACACACATTTCCCTGTGAGGCTAGTATCAAATTCAGGGCCATTCTATTTTGTAGGACTACACGAGAAAAACTGTGGACCTCTTTTTTTAAAGCTGGAATGGCATCTGTGGTTTCATCTTGCAGATTTTCAAGGATAGCTGAGATGTTAACAACTGCTTTCTCTAATTCACTTACTCCCAGGGATGGAATCGCAGCCCTGATTATGCTGTGGAAAAGTGTGGGACGATCTATAAGGGGATTATTGGTTCTCTTTACCCTTCTTCGATAGATTCTTCCCCATTCCTCTTGTTCATCAGTTCGGTCGAGGATTGTTATGTTTGGTATCACAGTTCCTAAGGCACAGACCCTATGTTTATTGAGGGGTAAAACTTTCCAGGCTTCATTTTCATAGATCCAGTACCACCCTGACCCCTGTTTAGGGACTATTCTCCAGGGTCGTGCTGCCATTTTTATCACCATTTTTGGGATTAGCCCTTTAGTAGCTGTGCTTGTGTCACAATAGGTAGGAAGGGTGACATTTCCTGTAACATTAAACAAACAGATAGGGAACAGTTTGATCGACTTGACCAAGAATTACATTGCTCAGGGATATTGAATAATAGCCTCTCTCAACTGGTTTCCATGTCCCCGGGACTCCGAAAGTCTCACCAAAGTTTGTTTCATTCATTAAAATGCCAATTAGGGGTCAATCACTTTCTTTATCATTAATCACTAGCATTTGTGTACAAATCCAGCAGTCAGCTTTGTGAAGGATTTTAGACACATTTTGCACTAGGGTCACATGTAAATTTTGATTCCACACTTGCATCATAGTTACCAGCTGTACAGACCACATGTACAGAAGAAGCAGTCTTAAGCCACATCGGTGTCTGGTTCTGATTTGTTGGTCGTCCCAGGAATCGATGCTTTATTCACTCTGGAGTAATGAAACCAGGGTCCTTTCCTGGCAACTTTAACTGCAGTAAAAGAAGTCAGCAGGACTTGGAATGGTCCTTTCCATTTAGCTCACAGTGGATTTTTGTCCCACCATTTAATGTAGACCCAGTCTCCGGGCTGGAACTGATGAGCAGGTGTGTCTAGTCCGATTGGTCTGGATAGTTCAAAAAATTTCTTGAGTTTCTGTAAAGTAGAGCTTAAAGCAATTAAATACTTCTGCAAATCAACCTTCCCTTTTATGTGAATGTCCCCTGGGAGGTGCGGAGCTTGGTATGGTCTCCCATACAATATTTCATAAGGACTTAAGTTATCCCTCCACGTGGGTTGTATATGAATTCTCAGGAGAGCTAAAGGCAGAGCTTGAACCCATGACATGGATGTTTCTTGACAAATTTTACTGATTTGCATTTTGAGAGTACCATTCATGCGTTCAACTTTGCCACTTGCCTGAGGTCTGTAGGGGGTATGCAAGTCCCAAGTAATCCCCAGGGTGTGACACACTGCTTTAACTACGGTTGCAATGAAATGTGTCCTTCTGTCTGATGACATTCCCAGAGGAACTCTAAATCTTGGAATTATGTGGTTAAGTAAAGCTTTCACCACTTCTCTTGCTGTGTTTGTGCAACAGGGGTATGCCTCAGGCCATCCACTAAATGTGTCAACTAGTACCAGTATGTATTTGTACTCTTCTCTGGGTGGTAACTCAGCAAAATCTATTTGCCAATAATCTCCAGGAAAGTCTCCAGTCTTTGTTACCCCTAGCACCACTTTCTTAGTTGTGTCAGGATTATTTTGCCTGCAAATTTCACATTTGCTATCAATGGATTGCACAACCTCGGTCATGCCTGTCCCTATTATTACCCTTTTCAAGTGCTTTAGAAGGTTTTTTCCTTCCCAGTGTGTAGCTTCATGTTCCCGCAGAGCTATTTCCCTAAGGATTGGGGGTGTAACTACGACCTGTCCTGTGGGTGTGATCGTCCATCCACTTTCTTTGATTTCTGCATTAAGGGACTTAATTAACTGCTGGTCTTTTTCATGGTATTTTGGAGTAAATCCTGTCAAGTCAATTTCTTTTTGTGGTATTACTGGCAGGATCCCTTTTTCTGCAGCCCTTTTTGCTGCCTGATCAGCAAAATGGTTTCCCAATTCAGGGGCTGTTTTTCTCTGCAATGAATGATAGACACCTTTTCTGGTTTCCAAATGCTTTGCAGAAGTGCATTATTTGTTCTGCGTGTTTGATTCCACTGCCCTGAGCAGTTAGCAGGCCTCTTTCCTTCCAAATTGCTCCGTGGGCATGAACCACGCTGAAAGCATATTTAGAATCTGTCCATATATTTACCTTCTTTCCTTCACTTAGTTCCCGGGCTCTTGTTAATGCAATTAGCTCTGCTTTCTGGGATGATACATCTGCTGGTAAGGCTTTTGCTTCAATCACCTCGTCCTTCGTTGTGACTGCATACCCTGTCAAACACTTACAATCCTGCATGAAGCTGCTCCCATCTGTGTACAGCTCCCAGTCTGGATCCTCAAGGGGTGTATTCCTCAGGTCTGGTCTGCTGGCATAGACCTCCTCTAGTGTCTGTAAACAATCATGCTCAGGCACACTGTCAGTTAATGTTGAGGACAGAAACATGGCAGGATTTACATTGGATGTTGTTTTCAGGGTAACATCATCCTGTTCCAAGAACACAGCTTTGTTACTTGAGCATTCTGCTAGGGGACAACCAGTGACCTCCCTTTTTTTCAAGCACTGCCTGAACTGCATAGGGTACATACACGACAATGCACTGCCCCAGGGTAAGTTTCTGAGCTTCTTGGATCAGGATGACAGCTGCAGCCACAGTTCGCAAACATCCTAGCCATCCCTGGTTGACATTGTCTAGCTGTTTGGAGAAGTAAGCCACAGCCCTGCGCTGGCATCCTAGGGTCTGTGACAGTACCCCCAGGACAACACCCTGTTGCTCATGTGTGAACAGTTCAAAAGGTTTGGTTAAGTCTGGCAGTACCAGTGCTGGAGCTGACATCAAGGATTGTTTCAGCTGTTTAAATGCAACTCTAGTTTCATCTGTCCATTCCATGACTCCTCCCCAGGCTGCTTTCAGTGCTCCATATAGGGGTTTGACTAATAATCCATAATTAGCCACCCAAAGTCTGCACCATCCTGCCATGCCCAGGAAAGCCTGCATTTCTCGGACAGTGTGGGGCTCTGGGAGATGGCAGATGCCTTCTTTTCTGTCTGCACTGAGCTGTTGATGTCCCTTGTATATTTCCAGCCCCAGGTAGATGGCCGCAAAGTCGCAGTCCCATCAGTCGTTTGTGGAGCATCAGCTCTGCTTCCACCAACCTGCTCGCTCTGTGTCGCCAGGCATCCTGGTTTTGGTAAGGGGACGAGCAACCCCCCGTCTCCAGTATCTCCAGCAGCCACTCCTGTGTCTGCTCCACCAGGTCCCACCGGCACCCCTGGTCTGGGAATTGCTGCTCTAACAGCCCATGCCCCTACGCCAGGACCAGATCCTGCAGCCCCTCCCTCTGCTCCAGCCCCATAACCAGATCCAGCCCCTCCGGCTGCTCCAGCCCTCACCTTTGGAGCAATTAGGAGGTCCCAATCCTCTTCCTTAGGGATATAAACCTGGCTAATATCCTGTTTCTCAGATTTTTCACACCGTTTCCTCTTTGCCTTTGCCAGAACAAGCACAGGCTCTCCTGGGTCCCCAGCTGGGGAACCATCCTTGGAATTACCCTTCTCATACCCTCTCATCCATTCTGGATGGGACAAAAAGGCCAAAAACAATTCAGCATACTTCACTTCATTCCATCTTTCCTCTGTATGCAAGATTGAAATTAGCTGTAACACTTCCTCTAACACAAAAGACTCAGTCTTGGGCCAAAACCTTTCCCCCATGCTTACAATGCAGTGACCACATATTAAGACAGAACCTACACAGTTCCTGCTTTTTCAAAGATGTTTCAGAACCAGTAAGAGGACTCCAGTGATCTAAAATCAAGGCCAAAGGGGAATCTTTTGGTATCTCTTCCACCGAACTCTGAACACAGCCCATAGTGACTACAACAGGCAAATCCTTCTAGCAGCACCACCAGTGCCTCAGGCTAAACCAGACAGCTTTGACTCGGGAGTTTTCAAGAGGTGTCCCTCCCGCAGCTAGCTTCTCAGCCAGCCACCCTCCTGCAAATGCTGTGTGCTTTGCCCTTCCCAAGGCTCAAGGGACTACTCTGTCCCTCCCAGGCCAAATCCCTTGCCCTCCAAGGCCAGGAAACTGGCTAGGCCCAAGGCCAGTTCTCCCTCCCGGCCCCTCTATATTCCTACCAGGGACAAAAATCCCCCCTTTCCATAGCCAAATGCTACAGAAACCCAAAGTAACTGCTTGGATGACCCTCAGTGGTCTGGGGTGCAGGCTTCACACCTGTAGCTGTCTAGCGACAGAGTAGTTCAATTCCACCTTTCGGGCGCCAAAACCGTTGCCGTAAAAGTTTGTAAAAAAGACTCCGAGCCAAGTTTTTGTAGGAGATAAGATAAAGGGTAGTCACTTTAATGAGCAACCCCGCTCATCCAGGAATACATAGACGCACGCGTGTGCAAGCTTTAATTTCTATAGCTTTTATAATACTTTTATAATCACAACCTTACACATGTCCAGTTCCACCTCTGTCCCCTCCCAGTTCCCACTCCCTGTTGAATTGAGGCTGGGCGTGTCAGGACCCTCTGTCTTCATCCACCTCCTCTTCTTCAGCACATAAAGGTCTTTTGGATGCTCTCCAGTGCTTCAGGTCACTCTGCTCTATGTTTATGTTTCCCTCTGATATCCTCCAATCTTGTACCTTGAGAAAGAGACTAAATAGCTGGCAAATCTTAGCTGCCTGTTCTGGAGCAGGGGTAGAGATAGAAGGACCTTATACTATAAGCTGCTAAATATTAACCCACTAAAATCTACAGTGTTACATTTACTGTGTTCCTAAAATCTACAAAATATGAAAATTGGAAAATCAAAAACCTCTCCGGCATCAATATCCCCACATCTGTTTAGTACTTAGAAATAAATAAGGCAGCATAATTTAAAAGCATTGCTTATTTTGAATTTACTGGTATTTATTGTATTTATTCTAGAATAGCTATTTAGTCCAGATTGTATTTATTCGAGAATAACTATTAACACTTATCCAGTTGAGATAACTAATGTTGTGACCACAGTTGCTACTAAAGGGGAAAAAAAGTTAACAACTTTGAGCCAAATGGCAGCAGCTGATACTGCATAGGCTTACAACTGCATGGCAGATCTTTGAGTTTGTATATTTCCATGAATGACATCTGCACAATTACTGTAACTTTGAAGTTACAAAATTCCGACCGCTTTTCAGAGACACAAGTACTGTATGAAAAACCCACTGATTTTCAGTAGTAAAAAATCGACATAAAGCAGTCTGGTTTATTTGAGATTGACCACTGCTCTCACGGCTGTTGTTAGCACTGCAAAGTTCTCTGATTATATAGTTTGAACTTCTTTGACATTTAGTGTGTAACACTGGCTGAATAACAGACAAGATTCTCAGGTGTATAGTAGCTCTGATGAGATGTGCCAGATCTAATTGGCTGGCCTCTAAGTAGACACTTCTCATTAATGGCTGGAGAGAGAGACTTTCTAACCCCATTAAAAAAAATCAAATAAATGTGCTCAAAAATGAAGAAAGTTAATTCTGTTTTGATATACAGAATACATGTTTTGCATTCATCACTACAGGCAGTGGCTCTGTGTATTTGGGAAAGCTATGATTAAGACAAAAATCAAGCTTACATCAATGCATATCTGTGATTCTCTGCACTCAGTATGTCTATTATAACTTGAGGGGTAAACATGTTAAGTTGAAGGTAAGTATCTACTCTAATAATACACTTGTGTCCAGCCAGGAAAAGGTTAATTTATGCAGTAGCCAGGAGAGGACATGACTAGGACCAAGAGGTTATTCTATACAACCTCCTATCATTGCTGGAGGTGAGGAGAAGGAAGAGGTGAAGCCTCCAGGGAGAAGGAGTCCCTTCTGGGTTGGTGTAGTGTGGTGGAGAGAGCAGTTGGGTATTGTTGTTTTCAGGAGCATCATTCACCTCATTCTTGTACCCTCTGTCAATAGTGTTGTTGCTGTTACTGTTTGTTTTCTTATCTAATTGCTGTTTCCATCTCCAACCTGTGATCTTCTGTGCTGGTTTAAAGGCGAACTAGCAGGGGAAATGAACTTACCACGAGAGAGATTATAAATCAGACCTAAAATTTAATAATAATATTACACTAAAAACACTGACACGAAAGGGAAATTGCTTTCAACTCACAAAACCCCAGCAGTATAACCCAGTGTCCTGGGGCACAAACCCAAGGGGGCTTGTTAGCCCTTGTGCTGAGACCCCTGTGGCTCCCCCAAGTCCAGAGCAAAAGGAAATGAAAAACCTGTTGGTGCAGGTGAGGGCTGTGGTCTGGGTGAGAGCAGTGATCTCCTCCTGTCAAGGTCCTGCTGCTCCTCTGGATCCGACGAGAAGTTCCCGAGGTCTTCTGACCCACCACTTATGTACCCTCAGGGAGCACCCAGTCCCTCCCCCTGGGTGGGGACTCACACAATGGGTGATTGACTCTGGGAGCTAGGGGGTATTGAACTGTTGATGGCCCATTAGCAGCTCTGCCCCCTCAGGCTGGGTGTGACGGTGATAATGGCTCCCTGGGCAGCTGCTGCTAATGGCCCATTGTCCTTGGGGAATGAATAGAGGGGGTAGAATACACAGCTTTGATCACCCCCACACAGGGTTAGCTGGTCCCTCCTGCTGAACTAGGACATCTTCACCTTTTGTGGCTCCAGTTCTCCTCTCCATCAGGGGAAAGGAGAGCAGGAAGATAGAAGAAACAATTGAGTGGTGTGTGGTTATGAGTATCTCAGTGGGAGCACTAAATTGGGGAATATCATTCCTAAACCATGACAAGTAACAAGGACAATTGACAGGATGTTTTTTGAAGTTGAGTGTATTTTTCAAAAAAAATGGTATTCATTTAAGGCTCAGGCACAGTGTATTTTCTGCCAGTGAGTAGAAATGCATTAGGGTTTGGTATTTCCTCACATTTCTCCTCAGTTTTTAAGGATACAAATACATAGTGTCTGTTTAGTTTGAGATGCTGTTTTCTGGACTACTCTCATCTTAATAAAGTCAATTTGTATGATTCTGTTCTTGCTCTGTTTCTTTCTGGTGCTTTTTTACAACACAGAGAAGAAATCTCTTCCTTATCTCAGACCAGAAGGCACAGGTGTACATATTTCAATCTCTATTTTCCAATGACAAATTCTCCATTTTCCAGGAAAAATGTGTTTTTAATAATTAAACACAGCTAATTCCTTTGAAGATGAGTGATCAATACTATAAGGGATACCATTAATGATTAAGTCTGTTTTTAGTAAAAAAGATCGACTAACTTTTTTTTTTGGTACACAGTATTTTTGTGCTGTTTTATCTTGGAGAAAAAGTAATACCAGCAGATACTTATTCATTTAACATGACTTAAATTTAAAAGTAGGTGTTTTTAATATTTGCTACCATATTAATTATTACTTGCGTAAACCACCTGTGTTAGCAGAGGCATTCTGAGTTAGTAAGAACATCATAGTATTAGTATATAAAACACAATATAAATTTTCCTAGACAGTGATTACCAGCACAAGAAATCATTAACAGCACTTAATTCTTATTTCTTAAATGTTCTTGATTTTCATTATTTAGTAATACTATCACAGTATTGTAGCAAGCAAACATGGAAATGTATTGGAGGGATTAATTTTATGGTAGAGGTAACTAATGCCTTTTTTGAGTTTTGTTTCTGTATTGTATCAATGTCTTCATAGCATTACAGCTTCACACCAACCTGAATAGTGGTTTTAATACTGAATATTAGGCTTTTTTAACACAACATCAGTGACACACATTAAGAAAGTTATTTCTTCATCACAGTCTATTAGTTGGAGCATCTGGAAAATAATGTGCTGGTAGGCCCTTATAATGTAGTATTTTTTCACATTCAGGAAATGCTTGGGGTGTGATTTATGGGGTTTTCAACCTTTTAAGACACTTCAGCTTTGCTCAAAGAGTTCTTCAGGTTTTTATTAACTACCTTGATTCCATCAGTGTGAGCAAGATACATCTCTATAAATTACTGATTCTCTGAAGCATATTTCTTTGTGTGTTTAGAGTTGAGAGATCTATCAGCCTCATCCAATGAATGGTGGGCAAATCTGGAGTAACCTACCACAGCCTGGCCTCCTGACCCAGGTCAGGCACCGTCTTGCCTCTCCACTGGAGCACCTGCAAACTGAGCTGTACCCCATTGAGCCCTGCAAGAACAGCTCCATTGTCACATTTTCTGAGGGAAAATTATTCCAGTTCTACTTCTGAATTAAAGGCAAGGCTGTTATTACTGAAGGGATGTTAGGCCTCACTGCTTTTTAAAAAAAACAAATTTGCTGTAACTTTATCTGTAATTTAGTATGGCTAGGATGCATATAGAGTCTACATTGTACAGAATACAAGGTAGAAGTAGGGATTTGTTAAAGCCATAAAAAGGTTGGGTAACTATTATATTTCCAAAAGAGGCCTTATCAAAGTCATAGGCTAAGTAAAGAAACCAAAACCAAAAAAACCCACCCAAAACCCCAACCCACCATCCCCTCTCAATAAACAATAACCAAACCATCCCCCAACAAAAACATTCATTATAGCTTTACCATTAATGATCTATTTTGAATTTGCTTCAAAGGTAGAATTAAAGAAGTAAGCTTTCTATCTATTTGGAGAATATGGCAAAACTGCAGATTTCCCAAAAGTCAGCATACAAAATTTGCCTTGACAAACATCTTAGCCAGAGAATGGGTATGATAAAGGCCACTCAGATATTTTTCTACAAGTGTTTTTTTGCTTTCTTACAGTAAATGTAGAGAACCTTGTTGTTCTCAAGTTTCACCTTCTTGAAGAATAGGATGTCAAAATGCTTAAATGCTCTTTTGTTGGTTGATTCTCAATGGTCAGCATTTAATAGGAAGAAATAATACTGCTTAGAACATTCATCCTCTAATACATAAGAAAACTTAACTCTTGCAAATGATGCTGTTTATGCTGATCCAAATAAGTCGAGTATTTTATTCTAAAATTAGTTTTTACAACTGTGTGCTTGTTTGCTGCCTTACATCATGATTAGGCAATTGACAGTGCAAACTACTTTCTGCATATTCTTGCTCTCTTTTTTTTTTTTTTTTCCCCCGCAATGGAAAAAATACAAAAAAATCTAGTCCAGTCGTAGGAGTTTGATCTTGCTGATTAGCAGTGGTAAAGTTGAGAACTTAATAAAGTTTCTAATTATTTGGCAACTGTTGTTAGTGAGTGACAATGTAGCTAATCCTCCCTGACACACAACCCTGCTCCTCCATTCTCCCAAAAGCAGCAGCAGCCACCTCCAGGCACACTCTTGGCAAGAGCTGGGAGCAGGGAGTGCATATCTGACCTGGAATCTGAACCTGAGAATCTCTGGTTAGTATGCTTCATTGCGTCCGGATCACAGCTCTCACCCTTCTCCTCCTTTACTTACAATGTCTAATATGCCTAATTTAAATGAAATTATTTTAATAAATCATTCCACTGTTTCTCACAGTTCAAGATAGTTAGGAGCTGTAGTTGGCAATGTTATATATCGGGGTCTCCCCTTGACTGGGTCAAAGTTAGCGAGCCAAAGATGATTAGAGTCTGGCATAGGCAGAGAAAAAAGGGTATGTAAAAAGAATCAGCACTTAAACTCGTACAGAGAGATACAGCAGTTACTTTTACTAGCATCATTAGCATTCTTGCTGATATTTTTCTCTCAGCATTTTGCCACAAGCACTGGGTTCACTGTTTGTGGGAAAGGCAAAAGGCTGAGCAGGGAGTTTGTGATTTCTGAATGGAAATAAAGCTCATCTTGGTTTATCTCTGATTTGAGCAATCCTGTCATTTGCCAGTCAGGGAGTGTAGTGAATTCTCACCTGCATCACCAGTCAGAGTTTTTCATAGATTACCCCTTGACAGTTGATGATGCTGCACTGTGGTACTCTGAGACTTGTATTTACTTTATTTTCTGCAGACATCCACTCTTTCTCACATTATTTCTATTAAAAATCTGAAATGCTACCCTCCCTCAAGTGACAGACGGGAAAGTAAAATCCAAACCCTGAAGAATTCTAATGCAGGAGGAGCACTTTAAAACAAGGCTGTCTGTGCTCTAAAATGTGATTATTGACTAATTCCATTCTGTTGTCTGTCCTGCAATGACAAAGATGACACTTCTTCAAGACCACTGTAAGGTTTGGAAGGTAGAACCAACACTCCCACTTACCCCTGAGGTACAGGAGTACTCCTTGCTCCTATCTCATCTCTGCTGCATTTTGATTTTTAGAACTGATAGATATAAATCAGTTAAAAAATAACAGATTATTTCTTGGGCACTTTCAGTATTCAGTATTCAACTCTATGAGAGTTGCAATTTTTAAGTTAATGCAGCTTAAAAATGATTTTAAGTTTCCCAACATGAAGGAAGGATGTAGTGGTTTCGCAAACAAAAGCTTTATTGGTTCATGACAAATAATCCATCTTTTTGCATTAGTGTAGCTTTCTACCCCAGATTATTTTTCATAATTGATAATTTATGAGTCATATATGTTATTTATTCTTTTATGGGTTTCTAAATAGTGAAAAATGGCAAGGGTCATCAAGATTTCATAAAGGAAATGTCTTTAATTTTATTTTTATAGTTTTGATTGGTGTTTTGAAGAATTTTGTGAACATTTCAGAGAAAACTACAAATGAAAAAAGTGATAGCCATTTTCCTGGAAGGACCTTCACACAAGTACTGTTACAGCAATTCAAAGTAGAAATGAATTTCAGGATATACATGAAGTACTATGGCAAGGTGAAAATGTTCACCTAAGCCAGTTATGTTTTATGAGATAGTGGTTAGCTTTTAAAAGTTGGAAATGCATGTATTGTGTATACATGCAGCAAAATTAGGAATGATATTTGTGTGTGACTGAACCATTTTGATAATTTCCCCATCAGAAACATTTTTACAGTAGTTTTCATTCTACCAGGAAACTAGGGGGAATTATAGACATATGCTATCTGCACTCTTCGGAAGAATTTAATTAGTTATGGGTTAAGAAAATCTAACAAGGAAAAAACATCTTTGCTTCTAAAATATTAGAAAGCACCAAAATGGGATTATGTGTTGATGCATTAGTCTGTCACAGGGAAGCAATTAATAAAAGGATTGGGGCATATAATTTAAAATCTAGTTATCCTGAGCAGAAAGCTAGTAGGAACTTTCTCTTTACTAATACTTCTCCAGCTACCCATGAACATGTTACCACTAACTGCTCACAGGCTTTCTGATGCAATTAAAAACTGTGAGAACTGAATAAAAGATGAGTAAGTTCAATTAGTGAGAAAGGCAACCTGAAATAATTTACAGACAACTATATAGGAGGCATAAAGTATTTAAAAATTAATTAAATACTAATTTCACACTGAAGTTGTTAGGAATATCCTGCTACAGCTTGTGTGGTTCTCTCTTCAACAGTCATTTAAATGTACTCTGAATATTTTAATTGTAATGAGACATTTCTATTAAAAAATGATCAAGGATTATCTTCAATATTCAAATAGAATTTTGAGCTCATTTAATAGGAATGTAACTATATGATTATATGTAGAATATGATTACAATAATGTGAATTGTTTTTCCACCCCTCAATTCCTAAAAATTAATAAAAAGGAATAGCTGATGGGTTTTGGTAAAACTATTCTAGAAATTTCATCTGAAAATCATGAATAAATCAACAGCTTGTGAAAAAAACTTCAATCTCAAATCAAGAACAATTTCAGTAGGATCTTGTCCTTAAAAGATACTTCAGTTGCCTAAGATTAAAGAAAAAAGATAGGTATTGTTGTTGGACATTTTTTTATTTCATTTTATGGCATACTCAATACTATTGAATCTTTAAGGCTTTGCGTTTTTTTAGTATTGACCAAAGCTTGTGTTGTGGTTTTTTGTTCTTAATAGTGCTTCTAGCCAAGCTGGAATTAGTTACTAATGCATCCTAACTATTTCAGAAAAGATTATCTATTCAACTGAGATAGTAAACTAAGTTACTTTTTCAACTTATCAAATAATTGATTTTGAATGTCATATTGATACAAACAAAAATTTATGTGGACATTTACTCCCTACAAGGAATTTAGGATTTGGACAAATGGACATACAAAAAGCATTGTTTTAGAATGCCCACTTTTATAGCATGACAGTAATTTTAAAACTTATGTAATTATACATGTGAAAGGGTGCTGTTCCTTCATCACTATAGATATTAAAAATACAGAACTGCTGAATTATATATCTGAAAGGAAAAACATTTTCAATTATTACTGTTTTATTATATAAAATCCACTTAATAATATGAACATTTTATTTTCTGTTTTCACACTACTTTAAAACTGTCCCCCCCTCAAAAAAAGGAAAAAAAAAGAAAGGATGTCAGAAATTTTTTGAAAGGTGGAATGTATTACTTTTGAATGGCATGGCTTGGGTTCATCTTAGCTGAAGATACATGCAAGAGAATGCTTCTGCTACTGCTGTTATCATTATCTGCTAGATGTATACTGCAGTGGTGCCTGCAGGGTGGGTGGTGGGCACACCTTTGTCCGTAAAAGTTAACAAACTGAGCCTATACTTTTAAATTCATATCATTAAGTTCAATTCAAATCACTAAGGCTATCTCCAAGAGTAAATTTACATGACTGCATAGGTATTTGCCTTATCTGATCTGCTTTGGGAAGAGTAAAATGTGTAAAAGGTATGAAAAAGCATGCCCTTGGGTTAATGCAACTCCCCAAGCATCTCTTCATTATCTCAAAAATATTGGATATACTGTTGTTTTTTAGGCTAAGTACAGTTCCAATGTATTGAATGAAGCATTTTTTATTCAAGAGAGATAGAATACATACAGACTTAATATGGTACAAATACTTCCTATCTTGCAACTCTCTATATTTGCAACTCTCTGTATTTGCAAGATCAAGCATAATTTTGGTCTTTGAATGAGATCTTTCAATAGTTATGGCCAATTTTATTTGTCAACAAAAATATGCCTGTAATCTATGTCAGAGGAGCACAGAGCTTATTTAATGTTTGTTGATTAAAAAAGAAAGCCTATTTTTCATGCTATTGTAAATGATTTAAATAAAAACATAAAAACAGTAACACCATTGTAAGACTTTTGAATTAAATTATTAGAATAAAAATATTTGATATTATGAATTTTTAAAAAATTTGGTAGAACATGTTCTTTAGCCTGAAATTAACAGATTTAGTGTTAATTAGTTCAGTTTAGTGATAATAGTAGTTCTGTCCTATTTCCTCATAAAAACAGGATCCTTTTTCTTATTTCTTTGCATGTCATTCTCCACTTAAGCCTGTAGGTTGCACCCTTGTATCACATAGAAGTCATTGCCTTTCTTGAGAAACAATTACTATTTAAGTGGGGAAATCTTTACTGATGCAGACCTCTAAATGTAGCTAATATTATTTGCATAATTTCCAGACTTGGATGACAATATGTGATCTTAAAACAGCAGATCACTCTCATGGGGAACTTCATAGATAAAATGTTCTCTCATAATTATTTGTTTTAATATACTCTTCACATAATTCTGTATTTCTGTTTCACATTTGCTTCTCTGTTCTTCAAAATACATGACACTAGAGGTCTCTTTCATCAGTTGAGTAAGGTAAACTCTTTTAATTTAACCAAACTCTGTTCATTCTTCTCACTCTGTGCTTGATCTGTGACTTAAACCAATCAGCAACTGGCCCTAGAAGTGCTGACTACTGTCTTGGTGGTGATGGAGTTTCACATAAACCACTGTACTGCAGGATCAGGCCACCCTAGGACAATACTGGCCTTGGTGGAAGGTGACCCATTACCAATGCTGCTGTTACCTGCCTTTTCAACTTTGATATGCAATATCAAAAAATTTAATATAGGTATTTTAAATCCAAAGCAGCTCAGATAGAAAATTGTATTGCAAATAACGTTTAGAGTTTAACTTTTTTCTTTCTTTTTCTATCTCAGTATGTGCTTCATAATATCATTGTTTATGTTTCTAGAACCCAGTGATAGCGTACTGTCTCTTAAAATGGAATTCATTTTCCTTCAGAGTTTCTCTTCAGAGTCACACAATGCAGAATGTCTCTAGATTTGTTACTTTTTTTCTTAGGAAGTCATACCAAAGAAAACATGGTTATCATTCTTAGCCATGATCACAGTGTGCTGAATAAAACAGTTGACATTTACTCTATCGTACTAAGATTGTCTTTAATTTTAGTGAGAGTCAGTAAGTAGGATATAACAAGAAAAATGTCATGCAAAGCTCTTGCTAATTACAAGTAATAATTTTGTCTGTGTGCTGGACTGGGATATTTGAGAAGGGAATACCAAATATCTGAGAAAGTCTCCCATGAGCAAGCTGGTTTTTCAATGTATTGTCTAAATGCTTGGCTGTGTATTAGAAGAAGCAAAGCGTGATGCAGTTGGGAGGGAACTAACCTTTGACTCACCGTAGCAGCAGAAAAAGATCAGGACTATCACCATGGGAGTTTCCAACCTTTCCATTTCTTGCTAGAATAGAAGGCATTGTTTTTGTTGATGACAGAGGCATGGATTGAATTCCCACATGCACTGAGCCACTCTTTGTCTGGGTTTGGTTTTGGTTTGTTTTGGGTTTCTGTGTTTTGCTGTTTTTTTGGTTTGTTTTTTTTTTTTTTTTAACTACAAACCTTCTCAGCTTTCAAGTTGTTACAGGGGCCCAAGCATTTAAAAAAAAACAACAACCAACAAAACCAAAACTGAGAAGAGAGTATTCTTTATTGGTTGTTTTGCCTTGGCAAATGCTGTCTAGCTAACAAGGAAAGCTGACTTTTTTCTGAAGGCCCTGCTTCAATTTGTCGTGTCAGTGTCCAAGTTAGAAGGGCACTTCTGTCCGTAGAAAATGCCCATATCATGACTCATTAGACAAGGGAATAATTTACCACCTTTGGGAGCATGATCCCAAAAGGAGGACCTCACTGTGTATCACCCTTGTCAAAGTAAAACATATACTTGTGCAGACCAGAGAAGAAAAAGGATTAGCAATGAAGAAAGGAGACTACTCTATCTACACATTAAAAAAAAAAAATCTTGGTTTAGTAATTATTTTGGGTATTTTTCACCCTACTGTTACATCCTTACGATAATGCACATCTCCATGTCAGGTATATTATATGCAGATCATACATAGGTATCAATTTATGTAGCAAGGGAAAACTAAAGGTGTACAGACATAGCTGGTAGATTTTTGTCTGCATTTTGCATTCCCTTTATTTCTGTTTTCAGTGTGTTGCAAAATAAAGCTACACAAACCAAGGTAGAAAACTGTTTAACTGCTTGTCTGGATGATAAAATGTACGTTATCCTTTTTAACTTTTTCATAGTTAGATAACAGTAGGTAGAAATCTGTTGGTTCTGTGGCAGAAAGATTACAGAGAAATACACTTATATGCCTCTACGGTAGATTCCTTTAAAGAAGATTTCTCAAGTGATGATATAAAACATTGCCACATGATAAACTTATGCTAAAACTGTTCTAGTGCAATTTGGGTTTTTTCTACCCTATTTTCTCTTTTTATTTTTTTAAAGTAAACTGGTTTTTAAGAATTATATAGAAGATAAATACTACATAGCTGTCACTGGCATGTGATATAGCACAAAACTTGCATTTTACAGATATCCCAATATCAGTATCTTAAGAAAAATAGCCATTTTCAATGTTTGAACTAATCTAAAATTTATCTGGTAACCTATTTTAAGATGCTGGGTGCGATGATGACATTCTAGCAATTAGAACAAACTCTTTTTCTGTATAGGGCAGACTCAGTACATGTGAATGTGTTTACCTGAAATACTCCTTCTCTTGGGGAAGAATATCTTCTATTATTAGGAAGGTCCGCTGAGCACAGAACTTGTGATTTGTCACTGCCAAGACACAGCATGAATTTTTCAAAGGAAAAAACGGCAATGCAATCACAAGCTCTTGTGAAGTACAGTAGTCCTACTTCTCTAGGGACAACCCCCCCTTGTCGCAGGGGAGAAGCTTGCGTGCCCTCATGAGGTTGTGTGCTATGCTGGCAGTGGTTTGTACAGCCAGTAGGGTCTCCCATGCCAGACTGGTCTCAGCTGAAGGGTCAGACAAAGTGTGTCCACAGGCAGCATGGGCTCGCCAGCCCTCTGGCAACCATCCTAGGAGAAGGACAACTCTAACTCCAAACCCTAGCAGATGGAGCTTGCTCAGCCCTGTAAGGTTGTTCATCTAAGAGAAGGAAACTCTAATCAAACCTACACTGTCACCATCCAAGCTCACTAGGCCATGGCAGATGAACCTTAGGAGTAAAGGGTGGGGCCAGTTCCACACACGCTGTGCCTCACCTAAAAAATCCACTGCTCAGGCTCAAAGGGGCCACCCACATTGCAAACCCCTGTAGCGACAGGCAAGGGTCGAAATGGCAGATGATAACAAGCACTGGAAGCCACAGACCCAACCCTGCATGCAGGCAATTCAGGACATTGGTCGCTTGAGACTGACCCTGGAGATGACAGTCTTGTGAGGCAGCATCCTGAACAATCAAGCGGCCATTTTAAGGAAAGCACTGCTTGCTCCACATGGAGAGGTGCCTAGAAAAGGTGGCCTGACCAAAGCTCATCTCTACTCCCCACCTGGTTGGCTAACCTTGGCCAACAGGCATCTTCTGATGAGGTCAAACAAAGAGACAAAGGCATACACCTGCCTCCAAAGGGGTGTTCAAATGCACATGCACATGTTGGAACATCGGAACCATGCTTGATAGTGTGGATAGTGGATGTACTGAGCATCATTCTGCTGTGATTGCCCACGAACTGTCATGTCTCAACATTGACATTGCTGATCTCAGTGCAGTTCATTTTCATGACAAAGACAGACTTAAAGAACATGGTGTGGCTACACACTCTACTGGTCTGGCAAACCCAAAACCACGATACCTTTCAGGAGTTGGCTTCATGATTAAAAACTCCATCACCTCCAAACTTGAAAATCTGCAGACAAGTCATTCCAATCGTATTCAATCCTTAAAGTTCCCACTACACAAGAAGAAACCTATTGTTCTTTTTAGCATATATGCCCCAACTCTCCAAGCTGACCCAGCGGAAAAAGACAAATTCTACACCGACCTGTGCCGCCTCACCCAAAAATTTCCTACAGATGATAAGATTATAATCCTCAGTGACTTCAATGCCAGAGTAGGTAAGAATTCTGAAGCCTGGAAAGGAGTCCTGGGCAGCCATGGCGTTGGAAACTGCAACAACAATGGACACCTCCTGCTAGAGTTTTGTGCAGAACGGCAGCTCACCATCACCAACACTATCTTTCAACAGAAAGACAGCCTGAAGACAACCTGGATGCATCCTCGATCCAAGCACTGGCACCTCATTGACTACGTCTTAGTGCAACAGAGAAATGTTTGTGATGTCCGTCATACCTGAGTGATACCTAGTGCAGAATGTCAAACAGACCACTGCCTTGTGCACTGAAACTTAACCTCCACTTTAAGCCCAAACCTAAGAGGGGCAGCATTCCAAGGAGGAGGTTCCAAGTCAACAGTCTTCAAACAGCCACAGTGAGAGACAGCTTCCAGGTAAACCTTCAAACTAGAATTAAAGATAATCCCATAGATCCCTCTCTTGAAGCGCTTTGGCAACATATTAAAAATTGCATCCTGCAGTCCTCTGAAGAATCCTTAGGGTTCTCCTCCAAGAAAAACAAAGACTGGTTTGATGAAAACAATCAAGAGATCCAGGAATTGTTGAAGAAGAGAACTGCACACCAAGCACACCTTGCTCAGCCATCTTGCCATGGAAGAAAAGCTGCCTTTCGTCTTGCATGTAGTAAGCTCCAACGAAAACTTTGAGGCATCCAGAACAAATGGTGGCTCAACCTAACAGAAAAGACACAACTATGCATAGATTTGGATGACCACAGAGGGGTCTGTGAGGCCCTGAAAGCAGTGTATGGACCCACACGCCAGGCTCAAAGTCCCCTACTCAGTGCAGATGGTCAAATGCTTCTCACAGATAAAACCTCCATCCTGAACCGATGGTCTGAACATTTTCAGACTCTCTTCAGTGCCAACCATGTAGTACAAGGCTCAGCAATTCAGCACATGGCACAACAACCGGTGAAAAATGAATTGGATGCAGCCCCTACTATGGGAGAGACACTTAAGGCCATACAACAGGTGAAAACTGGCAAGGCATCTGGGGTTGATGGAATTCCACCTGAAATCTGGAAGCATGGAGGTCAAGCACTCCATGCCAAATTCCACGAGCTTGTTGTGCGTTGCTGGGAACAAGGGGAACTACCATCAGATCTCTGTGATGCAGTCATTATCACCCTGTACAAGAAGAAAGGAGAAAAATCGGATTGCTCAAATTACCGAGGTATTACTTTGCTCTCCATTGCTGGTAAAATCCTTGCAAGAATACTTCTGAACAGATTAGTACCCACTATTGCAGAAGAACATCTACCTGAAAGCCAGTGTGGTTTCAGAGCCAATAGGAGCACCACAGACATGGTATTTGTTCTCAGACAACTGCAAGAGAAGTGTAGGGAACAGAACAAAGGTCTCTATGTAACCTTCACTGACCTCACCAAAGCTTTCGACACTGTAAGCAGAAAAGGCCTGTGGCAGATCTTGGAACATTTAGGATGTCCCCCCAGGCTCCTCCAAATGATCATCCTGCTACATGCGGATCAGCATGGACAAGTCAGATATGGCGATGCACTCTCTGAGCCCTTTCCAATAACCAATGGTGTGAAAGAAGGTTGTGTTCTTGCACCAAATCTATTCACAATCTTCTTCAGCATGATGCTCCAAAGAGCTACGACAGACCTTGATGAAAAACAGCATCTACATCCAATATCATATCAATGGAAGCCTCTTCAATCTAAGGTGACTGAAGGCCCACACCAAGACCCTAAATCACCTTGTCCATGACCTGCTTTTTGCTGATAATGCTGCCCTCGTTGCTCACACAGAAGCAGCTCTGCAGCACCTAACATCCTGCTTTGCAGAGGCTGCTGAGCTTTTTGGGCTGGAAGTCAGCTTGAAGAAGACAGAAGTTCTCTACCAACCTGCACCTCAAGAAGTCTTCTATCAACCCCACATCACCACAGGCAAATCAGAGCTTAAGTCAGTCCAGCAGCTCATCTATCTGGGATGCATCATTTCCTGAGACTGACAAAGAGATAGACAACAGAGTAGCAAAGGCATACAGGGCCTTTGGAAAACTCCACAAAAGAGTCTGGTCCAATAAACACTCGAAGAAAATTTTGTACAAAGATCAGTGTCTACAAAGCCATTGTACTGTCTATTCTTTTATATGGGTCTGAATCCTGGGTCATCTGTCGCCACCACCTGCAGCTCCTGAAACACTTCCATCGACACTGCCTCCATTCAATCCTAAACATCCACTGGTCTGATTACGTGACCAATGTGTCTGCTCTTGAACAGGCAGGGGTCACCAGTATTTAGGACATGCTGATGAGAATGCAGCTGCGCTGGGCGGGGCATGCCTCCAGGATGGAGGATCATCGCCTCATGAAGATTGTGCTATGGAGAACACGGGCTCCTCAAGAGAGGAGCCCCAAAGAGGAGATACAAGGACTCCCTGAAACAATACCTCAGCCTTGGCCATATTGACTGCCACCAATGGTCCACTCTGGCCTCCAATCAGGATTTATGGAGACATACCATTGATGAAGCTGCTGCTTCCTTTGAGAATGCATGCAAAGTCAGTCTTGAGGAGAAAAGACAACACAGAAGGAACCGTTCCTCGCGAATATCACCAAAGGCGATTTTCTGCTGTGCCTTTTGCGACTGGACTTGCCTATTGCTCGTCAGCCTCTTTAGCCACCAGCACACTTGTAGCAAGCGTGGGTAGTGCCTTCCCAAATCTTTGTTCGTGAAGCCTAGCCATGATGATGATGGTGATGTAGTCGTACTTTTAACATATTTTCCATTGTGATATCTGACATTGAAGTACTGTTTTAGGGGATTACTGGTATTACTTCGTTGTATGCTGTGAAAAACCCACAGAGGAATTCTGCTCTAATACAGCTACTTTTACATCAGAATTTTGCTCATGTTGGATTCTTCACTTGCTTACACTCTTTTTTTAAATGAGTGTTAGGTATTTTGTTGATAAGGCTAGTTTGCTGGGGCAGATTGACAGTGATATTCTTTTAGGGAAGAAATAACGGCATATTTTAGCAATGGCACTTTATTTCAGTTAGGCATGTTCTAGCAGGTTCCAGAAGCCACTGTTTTCTGATTCCTGACATTAGAATGCATTTCTGTCATTTATGTTTATTGTCATATTATGTTTATTTTCCAAGCTAAGAAAAGCGTTTCCATTTCCTTCTGTTGGGATGCTGTTGCCTGAAGTTGTAGTTTGGTGAAATAAAGACCCAAGAGAAGAGAACTGAAGAGGTTTACAGCCAGTTCTTTGTGATCTGAAATCTTTGATATTGGTACGGTGGTTTTATAGTGCGATGTAAGCGTGGCTCTGTTTTTGGCTTTCTGCTCTCTGAAATAACTGGACCTTATCTAGTTAATTTTGCCCTCGTAAAAGAAAAGTCATCAGATTTTTTTTTTAACCCAACTGTTTTGAGAAGTCTATTATCTAAGAGCCCCTGCTGTAAAATATTCAACTATCTGAAAAACAGTAAACACCTTGGGGGTGTGGCTGGGCAAGGTGTCCTGTGCTAGAATTGTGTGAGCCTGATTCCTGCTTATGTTGTCTAGGTTAAGATGCTGAGGGCATTTGCACTGGAGCGAGTATACTTGCGTGTATATATCTGAGAAAAACTAATGGTGAGGTTAGGACTAAGTCTTGTGTCCTTGGGTGCATTTGGCAACTGTTTTAACATCTTCAGT
This sequence comes from Pithys albifrons albifrons, assembly GCF_047495875.1. Classification (NCBI taxonomy): domain Eukaryota; kingdom Metazoa; phylum Chordata; class Aves; order Passeriformes; family Thamnophilidae; genus Pithys; species Pithys albifrons. The sequence goes on along the minus strand of NC_092497.1, from coordinate 31,710,242 downwards.
GTTATGCTTTATTTAAGCTACAAGGATGTGGAGTGCTTGTTGTTTATTTAGTACTTTATAAGAGGTTTTGGTTGGTTGTTGTGTTGCAGTAGAAATGGATTTTTTAAGGGGTATCTTTAATGTTTAAAGTAAATATGATAAGAAATAGGTTAGTAAAAAAGAGGAGGGAATCTGGGTAAAGTGAATTTTTGAGAAATTTTGGGGGTTGTGATGGGATTTTAGTTGTATTAAGTGAAAGGAGAATGTTCTTGTAGTTGGAGAGACAACGATGGTTTTTCAGGCCATTAAGTCCTGGGTAAAAACTGGTTGAAAACTTGTATGATGTATTTTGTGGGGGTTTTGAGTGTTTGCTTTGTTTTAGGGGGATTAGCAGTTGCGTTGAGTCCATCACCTTATTAGGGGGTACCATGGTTGATGTTAGGGTCTGTTGTGGGATACGGGTGACTGATAAGTTTAGGTCTGTCCTTTGTGTCGTTAGTATTTGATTTGGAAACATCACGGATCTTAGAGGTCTGTGACCAGTTGATACGTGAAAGTCTTGTCTTATACCACTGCTACCCAATTTTCTCTTGATCCATGGTGTTTGTGTAGAAGTTATCATCACTCTTGGTAGTGCCAAGATGCAATCTCACCAACTACATCTTAAAATTATCCTTTTTGGGGGTTTTTTTGAGTGAATTTAAATAATAATTGTGTTCCTGTTTTTAAAATCTTTCACGAGGTACTTAATAAACTTTTAACTAATCTGAAGTCTTCAAAAGGAAGCCAATCAGCAGTTCTAGTGTATTAGAATTTATTCTTCTCACAGATTGAAACAGGATCATTTTACTTTGAAGTGTATTAATTTCTGCCATCAGTCAGTGTCTTTGTTACCCAACTTTTCATTTTTGCAAATAAAATGTCTCCCCATAGATGCAGAAATAACTGCTCTCTTTAGGTAACTTAAGGGTAATCATGGTTAGTGATAAAGTTGTAAGCAGAAAGCCTTTCCAAAACTGCTTTTTATAGTTTTAAAGCTTTATATGTAATGTGAAATATCCTCTTCTACTGGGAAGATCAAATGGTTCTTCCACTAAGAAGCATAGTTTAGTTTATTCTTCTACTGGGATGAACACTAACTGTTCCACTTCATCCTGGGGATGCCACTGAATCTCCTTTTGTCTCCACATTGTTAGCAGTAACAGCCCAAATGGCAAAACACCCATTCTGTTGCCCATATTCCTTTCTCAAACTCTTTATGCTGAACGAATACGTCAGCTTTTCTGACAAAAGAAAGGAAGGACATGAAGTGGAAGACAGCAAATGGCGAAACCAAGTAGCTGTCTAGTAATGATCCCAAATTTGAGAACAGGAGATGAGTTTGGTCCCTGCCTGACCTTGGACAATCAATTCTGGCTTGAATTCTGATGGACTGAATTTGCTGGACCAAAGCTTAGTGGATACAGTTTTCAGACTGTTTGCTGTTAGACTATTGGAGGCACTTAGCAAATAGAAAATGAATTAACTTGTTGACAGAAAAGATGCCCCCTTGCTCTGATAACACTTTTGGAAAACAGGGCCAATGCAGTAGGGAATATGCATTTCTCAGGTGTCACCCAAACACAGAGTCCCTCAGCTGGATGTTCGCTGGGTGGTGGTTTTTCGTGACCATCTGGAAATCATCCTGTTTTCAAACCAGAATTTGCATAGCTAAGGGCCTGCACTCTATGTGATGACTTAAGGACAGAGCTTCACAACTCTTGTTTCTTAACTGTGATTAAGACTTTCTAATTTATTCAGTGCTTTCCAAAAGTTACAAGTTCTGGTTGTATATTTTAATGCTACATAACACTGAGCTCTGAAATTTTACAATTTGGATGTAGGGAATTAGTTTTCAGAATTGCATGTCTATTCGGTAGGTAGTCTTGTTCCCCTCTGCCTTTACCACAAGTACACTTTGACATTTGCTGGGGTTGCATGCCTGAAGTTAACCCTAGCCTCCCCATCCATGCTGTCAGCAAGACTGCAGACTCAGTGTCAGATTGTGTGTGTAATGTTACTAAATGAAATGCAGATGCCTGAAGACATGGCTGTCATAGCCGTGCCTCTGTAGCCATTCTGTTTTGAGCAATGCAAGGTGCACAAGTCAACACCAGCTGAACACACCCCAAAAGTGCTACAGATACCACCTCAGTTTTCCTTGGGTATTTCTATGACCTCTCCTCAATTTCTTTGCAGTCTTGCTTAAACCTCTTGTGGGTGTGTGAGCCATCTTCAGCTGTTTTTTTCTCCAGTCATGTCTCTTATTACTCTTCAGTAGTATCTGTGAACTGTTCATGAAATAAGTAGACTCAAGTTAACAAGCTAGAAATGCATCAAATCTTTGGAATAATTTCAATTAATATTTAAGAGTGGTAACAATGCTTAATAAGATGTGTAGCTGTGAACATTTGGAGATGTGTTCTCATGCCCTACTTTTCATACAAGTTAATTTCTTTGTGTTTGAGAGTGTGTGTGTGTGTGTGTATAGAAAGTAGAATTTATGAAATGGCATCATGCTTTTTCTCATAATACAAAAGTTCGAAAGGAAAAGAGAATTGGGTGGGGGGAAAGAGAAGAAAAGAAGAAGGAAAAGAGAGATTTTGTTGTCTTACGCTATGAGATTTCAGGCCCAGTTGTTTTCACATATTAATTATATAATTTTTAAAATAGAAATCACATGCAGTGTAGTGCTTATCTGGTTTCTAGCAGGATTTTAAGTCACAATAACTTCTACCTCAGCAGCCAATGTTGCTGGTAAGAGAAACACTCTATTTACACAATCTTACCTATTGAGTAAAAAAACTAATGTTTGTAACCTGAAACAGAGGCTATTAATTTAGACTTTGTCAAAAGCAGTTTTAAAATCAAGAGACTGTACCTTTTAGCTATTTTTTATTAAAAAAAGAGCAGTAATGTCTTATGCTGTCTTGTTATTCACTAGAAAACTAATCCATCAAGTGAATCTGAGCCTGTTTATACCACAACTACTTTCATTTTACCTTTCTTTTTTTTCCCCTATCTGTCTGAATGTTTGAAAAGACCTTTTCTTTCCAAGTCTAAGCGATGCAAGACCTAAATTGATCCTAAGTGGCAACCACTTGTGTTTCGTGTGGTTGTGTGTTAATTAGCTGAAATAGATTATCCCCTGGTGTGTGGCATAGTATTTGTAGTAACTTTTAGTGTGCATAGTTTGCAGTGGGTTGAATGTTTATTTTCACATACCAAGGCAAATTCTCAGTATGTCTTCAAATTATCTCCTTGAGGGTGTTTTCTCTGAGTTAATCCTGACAGACTCTCCCTGCCAGATAGGCTCATCATCTTCAAGAACAGTAGAACACTACACATCCAGGAACCTCTGTGCTTGGGGCTCTATGCAAATTTAATGCCTAGCACGTTTCTCTTTCTCTTGCATCAATGATAGACATTTTAACAATAAGTTTTGCATTTCCTCATAGAAATCACATTTTATTACTGTATGTATATGAGTGCATATGTGCATTTACTTTCTGTATGTGTTTGGACACAATACTGGGAATAGCTATACTTGTAAATATGTTTTAGCCCTTTTTGAAATAAAGATAAAATGCATCTGAGAAAGCTTGTGTCAAGAATGCAGTCATGAAACAGCTCTTTATCAGAGATATATAGCTAGATCCCAGAGAGACTTATCAGATACTGAAAAACAGATAGGGTCAAAAATGTGATAAATAAGAAATTGACATTGAAAATAATTCTACAGCATTTGGGGTTTCATGGCTTCATAGGGTAGTGAGAAGCAAGAGCATAAGAAATAAGCTTTTTGGTTTCTGATGTTTAAAGCAAGTATAGTCAGAGTAAATGATATTCCAGTAATTGCGAACTGAGCTTTCTCCACATATGTCACAGCCTTCATGACTGAAATGAGTTCTCCCAGGCGCTACAGGTTTTGGAACAGCTGGGAGTAGCTGAAGAGCTACTAACTGTTTTCTGCTTCTTAAAGGCAAAAACCACAGTGTGGGTGCTTGGACACCAACATTTATATATAAGTGCTGAAGTAAGTGACTTGGTTGGCAGGGGTGCAGCAGAGTGTATCCACATCCCCTCCCTTCTTCCTCTGTATGTGATTTTGAGTGTGCAGGTATGCCTCTTCCTGAAAGGAATTATGTGAGGAAAGGACTGCATCTTTGTCGCAAATGGAGCGTGGGAGATGTAGTTTTCCCCCAGTCTCTGGGAAACCAGCTTTCAGTTATGCTGGTTTATATGTTTAAATTCAGTTGTACAAAAGTCACTCTACAGAAGAACTTTGAAATAGAAATTCCAGAAATATGAGGAGATGTTTTAAAGGTATTTTAATACAAGGAATTCATACAGACAGTAAATACTATTTTACTATTTTTCTTTTGATAAGAATTCTTTTTCTCTGGATTTTATGGTCTTATCTGTATGCCAAAGTTGTGTTTCAGTAAATCCTCTTCTTCTCTACAAGTCATCATTCACACTTCATTTGGGGGTTTTAAAAGCCATCATTATTGGCATACTATTTTTTATTTTAATCTACTACTAAAAAACTGATTCTGCTCTTTTTCTTTCTGCTTGTGATACAACTTACAATTTCATGATGGCGGTGTGCAGAAGAAAAGCAACAAAAAACACCCACCTACTTAAGTATTCAAAGATTGAAACCACTGTCAAGAACAAGTTCTGTAAAACTATTAGTAATATATCCAAATATAAAAATACACTGTAGAAGTAACTCAACCAATTTTTATTCTTGGAAATGAAATTGCTGTTAATATGGAAAGATATAACTAAACCTATGTTTGGATGTAGTTGCAAAATATATATGTATATAATACATATAATATATAATAAATATTTTATTTTTCTCTACCATCTGACACTATTTGCTTTGGAGTTACATTAAAGAAAATTAAAGAAATTATCTCAAAATTGAGGTTTATTCAGTATAAGATGCTATACATCAATGTTAGTGTTCTTTCACAAATAATTAATGCTAGCTAGTAGTATTGCAGGTAATGAAGTAACAGGAATGAAAGAAGTGATATAATTATCTGGTGAGATTTTGACACTGCCTATATTTTTGAAACTGCACAGGTTGATCAGTTTTAAAACATAAAGATTACATACAACTTTCTGAAATGTCTGTTGCTTCAACATGTTTTTATACTTAATAGTGTTACTTCTCTTTTTGATTTCATTATATGCCCTTCTTTGTTTCAAATTGTATTTCTTCTGTTGCTTATTTTATCTTTTATAGTTCTATATAATAAATCCCTACACCACTATTTCTCATACTGTAATTTGTAGTTGCTTTCCATAGTTAATACTACCCAGTTATAAATCCACATTAAAAAGCATGTATTTAAAAGTCTGATGATAAAGCTGTGTGGTAGTGTGAAAGAAAATGTGATAACTTAAAATGGCATGTGATTTCAAAAGCCTGAGAAACATTGCTGTAGGCAGTACAGATGCAGAGGTATAGCCATGTCTTGTGTAATAGGAAGGTAAGGGGAATACCTCATGGCATACCGTCTCATAAAGTTTTCATAGTTTCCAAATTTAACTGCTGGCTAACAGTTAGCTGCAGATGCCACATCAAAACAAAACATTCCTGACTTAATATTGTCTTATGCATTCTGAAATCATGTTGGAAAAAAGGGTATTCTAATAAAGCAAAAGGAGAGCACAAGAAAATTTTCCAGCCCTGTCTGTAAAATTAAGAGTTGTCTTCCATTCAAAAGGAGTAAATGTTGTGTATCATTTTCACACAGGCAGAACAAGTACAAAGTAGGAGACAGATGCTCTACTTTGTCTCATTTCTTAACCGTGCAAAGATGTAAATGATCCAATGTGGTGCTGGGGAATGAAACCTCATCCCATTAATAAGGTCCCAGAGGACCTATGTAAAAGGTATAAAAATGTGTGGAGAAAAGATTGCTGTGCTATATAAACATAAAGTTATATCTGAGTGTGTATATATAAAAAATATTTATGCACATAATGTATATTTATCTCTTTGTCTGGAGCTCATTCATTTCAGTTTATGTTGGTATGTGTTGGGAGCGCAGTGAACAGGAGTGGACAAACAGGGGCGTGGCACGTCAGTGAGGGCGTGGCACGTCAGTTTGCATGGCAGTTCGCACAGGCAGGGCGAACAGGCAGGGCATAAGCCTAGGTATTTCTGCGGCCCTTTTTTTTTTTTCCGTTTGTTTATTTGTTTCTCTTTTCTAACTTTCCCCACAGCTCAAGGCAGTCATGCCTCCCAAAAAAATGAAAGCTGTTGCTCCTATTACCAGTAGAGGGGTGTCAATACAGACAGAACCCTCTAAAAAGGATGCAGCCACTCAGGCCTCTGGCTGCATAGACTGTTTGAGCCTGGACCTACTACCAGAGAACAGTGTGAGAAGCACTTGCATACGATGTGAGCAGGTGAACGATTTTCTGTGTCTGGTGGCAGAGCTAAAGGAAGAGGTGGATAGGCTCAGAAACAAGGGAAAGTGAAAGGGAAATTGACTGGTGGAGTCTCACCCTTTGCACTCCTAAGGAAGCCCAGCAGGAGGTGGTGAAGCCCAGCCCCTCCTGCCATCAGGCAGACAGAACAGACCATATGGATGGGGATGAATGGAAACAGGTGCCTGGTCGTAGAGGCAAAAACACCCCCTCTCGACCCCTTTCACCTGCCAGGATGCCCTTAAAGAACAGGTATATGGCCCTGGACTCGGACAGTCTGTTGGAGGACAGTCAGGAGGAAGATCTGTCTACAAGGTCTTCTGGTTACCCCCAGTCTACCAGATGGGTTACAACTACAGGTAAGAGGAAAAAGTGAAGGGTTGTTGTAATCAGTGACTCCCTTCTGAGGGGAACTGAGGGCCCTCTATGTTGGCCAGACCCATCCCACAGTGAAGTTTGCTGCCTTCCCGGGGCCAGGGTGAGGGATATTACCAAAAGACTTCCAAAGCTTATCCGACCCTCAGACTATTACGCGCTGTTGGTTGTCCAGGTTGGAAGTGATCACAGTAATAAAAGGAGTACCAGGGTAATTAAAAAAGATTTCAAGGCACTGATCCAATCACTCCATGGGACAGGAGCACAGGTAGTAATTGCCTCAGTTCCTGTGCTAGCCAGGATGAATGAGGAGAGGTTTAGGAAATCCCAGTTTACCAATAGGTGGCTTAGGGGATGGTGCTATCGTCAAAATTTTGGGTTTTTTGATCATGGGGCAAACTCTGTGTTGCCTAGTCTCATCGAACCAGATGGGCTTCATGTATCTAGGAAGGGCAAAAGAACTGTAGCCCATAAGTTGGCAGGGTTGGTTAGGAGGGCTTTAAACTAGGTTTGAAGGGGGAAGGGACGGCAACTGGGCTCTCCAGAGATAAGCCTAAGGGCGTAGAGCCCGAGTTGAGAATGAAATCAATGGCCCAGCTGAAGTGCATGTACACCAATGCACGCAGTATGGGAAACAAACAAGAGGAGCTAGAAGCCATAGTGCAGCAGGAAAACTATGACATAGTTGCTGTCACAGAAACATGGTGGGATGACTCATACAACTGGAGTGCTGCTATGGGGGGCTACAAGATCTTCAGAAAGGACAGGCAGGGAAGGAGAGGTGGAGGGGTAGCTTTATATGTTAGATAGTCTCTTGACTCTGTTGAAGTTGAGGTCAGCAGTGACAAGGTTGAGTGCCTGTGGGGCAGAATCAGGGGGAAGGCCAAAAAGGCTGACACCCTTGTGGGTGTCTGTTACAGACTGCCCACCAGGATGATGAAGGAGATGAATTGTTCTACAAGCAGCTGGCGGATGTCTCAAAATCTCCAGCCCTTGTTCTTATGGGTGACTTTAACCTGTCAGATATCTGTTGGGAGCTTCATACTTCAGAGAAGAGGCAGTCAAGGAGGTTCCTTTAGTGTATAGAGGACAATTTCCTTCATCAACTGGTAAAAGAGCCTACCAGGGGTAAGGCCCCGCTAGACCTACTGTTTACAAACAGAGAGGGGCTGGTAGATGATGTAGTGGTTGGAGGCCGCCTGGGGCATAGTGACCATGAAATAATAGAATTTTCAGTCCTCAGGGATGTAAGGAGAGCCACCATTAAAACCTCTACTCTGGACTTCCTGAGAGCAGATTTTGGCCTATTCAAAAAACTGATTCAGAGCATACCCTGGGAAACAACCCTTAAAGGCAAGGGGGTCCAGGAGGATTGGACATGTTTCAAGAAGGAAATTTTGAGTGCACAGGAACAGGCTAGACCAGTGTGCCAAACGGCCAGCCGGAGGGGAAGACGGCCAGCTTGATTAAATAGGGAGATTCTGAAAGAAATCAGGGATAAAAAGAAAGTTTACAGACTATGGAAAAAAGGGCTGGCTACTTATGAAGAATTACAGATAGAGCTAGGTCATGCAGGAAAAAAATTAGGGAAAGAAAAGTGGACTTTGAAGTAAATTTGGCTAATTCAGTTAGGGATAACAAAAAGTCCTTTTATAAATACATTAATAACAAAAGGAGGGGCAAGAAAAACCTCCATTCTCTGTTGGACTTGGAGGGAAATATAGCTAAGGAAGATGAGGAGAAGGCTGAGGTACTTAACACCTACTTTGCCTCAGTTTTCACTAGTAAGACAGGTGGCCCTCAAGACAACTGGCCTCTGGAGCTGGTAGACAGGGAGAGGGAGCTGAATACCCCTCCTGTATTCCAGGAAGATATAGTTACTGACTTACTGAGCCAGATGGATCCTAACAAGTCTATGGGACCAGACGGGATCCATCCCAGGGTGATGAGGGAGCTGGCAGAAGAGCTTGCCAAACCGCTCTCCATCATCTTCCAACAGTCCTGGTTCTCTGGGGAGGTCCCAGGCGATTGGAGGTTGGTGAATGTCACCCCAATCCACAAAAAGGGCTGCAAGCAGGACCCTGGCAACTACAGGCCTGTCAGCCTGACCTCCGTGCCGGGCAGGGTTATGGAGCAGTTCATCCTGAGTGCAATCACACAGCACCTTCAGGGTGGACAAGGGATTAGACCCAGCCAGCATGGGTTTAGGAGGAGCAGGTCCTGTCTGACCAACCTGATCTCTTTTTACGATCAGGTGACCCACCTGGTGGATGAGGGGAAGGCTGTGGATGTGGTCTATCTGGACTTCAGCAAGGCCTTTGACACTGTCTCCCATAATATACTCCTGGAAAAGCTGGTAGCCCATGGCCTGGACAAGTGTACCCTCTCCTGGATTAGGAGCTGGCTGTAGGGTCGGGCCCAGAGAGTGCTGGAGAACGGAGCTGCATCCAGCTGGCGGCCAGTCACTAGTGGTGTTCCCCAGGGGACTGTGTTGGGTCCAGTCCTGTTTAACATCTTTATTGATGATTTAGATGAGGGGATTGAATCCATCATCAGCAAATTTGCTGATGACACCAAGTTGGGAGGGAGTGTCAACCTACTGGAAGGCAGGAGGGCTCTGCAGAGGGATGTGGATAGACTTGAGAGATGGGCTGATTCCAAAGGGATGAAGTTCAATAAGGCCAAGTGCCAGGTCCTGCACTTTGGCCACAACAACCCCCTGCAGCGCTACAGGCTGGGCACAGAGTGGCTGGAGAGCAGCCAGGCGGAAAGGGACCTTGGGGTACTAATTGACAGGAAGCTCAACATGAGCCAACAGTGTGCCCAGGTTGCCAAGAAGGCCAATGGGATCCTGTCCTGTATCAAAAATAGTGTGGCCAGCAGGACCAGGGAAGTGATCCTTCCCCTGTACTCTGTGTTGGTGAGGCCACACCTTGAGTACTGTGTTCAGTTCTGGGCCCCTCAGTTCAGAAAGGATATTGAGGTGCTGGAGCGAGTCCACAGAAGAGCTACAAGGCTGGTGAAGGGACTGGAGCGCAAGCCCTATCGGGAGAGGCTGAGGGAGCTGGGGGTGTTTAGCCTGGAGAAGAGGAGGCTCAGAGGTGACCTCATCACTGTCGAGAACTACCTGAAGGGAAGTTCTAGCCAGGTGGGGGCTGGTCTCTTCTCCCAGGCACTCAGCAATAGGACAAGGGGGCAGAGGCTTAAGCTCTGCCAGGGGAAATTTAAGTTGAATATCAGAAAAAAGTTCTTTCCAGAGAGAGTAATCAGGCATTGGAATGGGCTGCCCAGAGAGGTGGTGGATTCACCATCCCTAGAGATTTTTAAATGCAGATTGGACGTGGTGGTGAGTGCCATGATCTAGTATAGTAAATGGACTAGAGTTGGACCAAGGGTTGGACTCGATGATCTCGGAGGTCTTTTCCAACCCAATCGATTCTATGATTCTATGATTCTATGATTTTTGGTGCTATGGGAATTATCTTTCAACTATGGTGATTTCCATGTCAACAGTATTTAAAAAGTAAAGGAACTCTGGAATAAGACACTAATATTTCTTTACTGGCTAAATTACCCCAAGGGTTTTCAAAGACCCAAGAAGTTTCATTCTTTTGACACATGAAGAGAGACTTTGGAAAGGGACTCCTGATGGTTGTTTTACTTTTGGATGAACCATACAGCACTTTACCTAGGAAGAGAGCTTCTGCAATTGTCTCAGATCTCCACAGAGACTTTTTCCAGTAACTCAGACCCTGTTGGGGTTATATACCCAATTTCTTTCTTTCTGCTTTATATTTATCATTGTTTGTTTCAGAAGTGCTCTCCACAGTTAAGATCTATCTGTAATTTTCTTGGTTGCCTTTGACTTTGTCAGTCATAGAATTCTGGGGCTGAAATTTCACTGAGCTGTATTCAGTGTAGTCATGTGCTTTATTTGTTTCTGATGTACAAAAATTGATGTACTTACTTTAAAATACTTGCAACCATTTTGACAATGTATTCCCGTAATTTAAAATTTATCATGACTTCCAAAAATAGGTCAATTTCTCATGTTGGTATTTTGCCTGTTGTTTTCTGTCTGTGCATGTATGGAATTGGCCCCAGCTTGCACCAGCAGAGGTTTACATTGGATATTGGAAAGATTTCTTCAAGAAAAGTGCTGTCAAACACTGGAACAGGCTGCCCAGGGCAGTGATGGAGTCACCATCCCTGGAGGTATTTAAAAGACACATAGGTATGGCACCTAGGGACAGGGTTTAGTGGTGCATTTGGCCACACTGGGTTAACAGTTAAACTTGGTGATCTTAGAGGCCTTTTCCAACCTAAATGACTCAGTGATTTTATATTGGCTAGCTCCTGAAAGCTGCCCTGCCTGTGTATTGTGCTGGTTTGCCCCTGGGAGGACACAAAGTACCCACCAAAGCTGCTCCATCACTGCCCATCACAGCTGGACAGGGAAGAAAAAATGTAACAAAAGGCTCAGGGGTTAAGATCACTGTCACAAAGGAACTGTTGTAGAAAAACAAGACTTGTCTTGGGGAAATTAGTTGAGCTTAGTGACAATCAAATCAGAGTAGGATAATGAGAAATAAAATCAAATCTTAAAACACCTTTCCCCCATCCTTTCTTTCTCCATGGGCTCAACTTCATTACCAAATTCCCTCTTCTCTCCAGTGGTACACAAGGACCATGGGGACTGTGGTCAATTCATCGCACATTGTGTCTGCCATTGCTTCCTCCTCAGGAGGAGGACTCATTATAATCTTCCTCTACTCCAGCGTGAGATCCCTCTTACAGAAAACAGTCCTCCACAAAGTTCTCCATTGTAAGTGTGAGTCTATTGGGTTTGCGTCGCCAGGTTTTGGGGGGGTGGGAGGGCGGGAAGGGCTACAGGGGCAGCTTCTGTGAGAAGCTGCTAGAAGTTTCCCTTATGTCCAGAGGAGCCAATGCCAGCTGGCTTCAGGATGGATCAGCCACTGTCCAAAGCCAAGCTACTCAGAAATGATAGTAAATGTTTTTATAATAACATATATAAGAAGGAAAAACAAAGTTATTGTGAAAATATAATTGCAGCCATGGAAGAGCAAAATGAGAGTATGTGAGAGGAACAATTATGCAGACACCAAGGTCAGTGAAGAAGGAGGAAAAGGAGGTGCTCCAGGCACTGGAGCAGACATTACCCTGCAGTCCATGATGAAGACCATGGTGAAGCAGGTTGTCCTCCTGCAGCCCAGGGAGGACTACAGGGATTCAGAGATCCACCTGTGGCCCTTGGAGGAGACCCATGTTGGAGCAGGTGGTTTCCTGAAAGAGGGTTATGAACACATGGGAAACCCATGCTGGAGAAGGCTCCAAGTAGAAACCTGCATACCTATGGAGAGAGGACACCACAGTGGAGGAGGTTTCCTGGTAAGACTTGTGACCCTGGGAGGGCCCCACATTGTGACAGGCTGTGCATGAAGGACTGCACTTTGTCCCGGTGGAAGAGTGACCAATGTTGGAGCAGTTTGTGGAAAGCTGTTGCCTGTGGACTGGACTCACACTGGAGAAGTTCATGGAGGACTGTCTCCCATGGGAGGGTCCTCATGCCAGAGCAGGAGGAAGAGTCTTCTCTCTGAGCAGTGACAGAAACAATCTGTGATGACTTGGCCATAACCCCCATTCCTTGTCTCTGTGGGCCACTACAGGGAGGGAGGCAGAGCTCGGGAAAGTGTTTTAAAGATTTATTTTACTGCGCATTATCCTGCTCTGATCTTGTTAGTAACAAATTCAATTAATATCCCCAATCTGAGTTTGTTCTGCCCATAAATATATCTGATGAGTGATGTCTCCTGGACCTTATCTTAACCTGTAAACGCTTTGTTATGTTTTCTCCCCCCTGTCCAGTTGTGGAGGGGAGTGATAAGAGTGGCTTTTTGTAGGTACCTTGCATCCAGCCAGGGTGAACCAACTACAGTGAGTCCTTCCCATATGGGCTGCAATTCTTCACAAATTGCACCAGCGTGGGTCTCTTCCCGTGCTGTCCTTCAGGGATAAAATGCTCCAGCATGGGTTCCCTGTGGGGTCACAAGTCCTTCCAGCAAATGTGCTTCAGCATGAGCTTCTCTGTCCATGTGGCTACAGATCCTACCAGGATCACATAGGGTCACAACATTCCTTGGCTATCCATCTGCTCTGGTGTGGGGTCCTCCCTGGGCTGCTGGTAGATATCTGCTCCACTGTGGACCTCCATGGGTTGTAGGGGGACAGCCTGCCTCACAGTGGGGTGCAGAGGAATCTGCTTCAATGCCTACAGTGTTTCCTCCCCCTGTTTTTTCACTGACCTGGGTGTTTGCAGAGTTACTTCTCTCACATATTGTCACTCCTCTCTCCAGCTGTAGTTGTACAGTTTTCTTCTTCTCTTTCTTGAATATGTTATCCTGGGGTGCTGCCACCCTCACGAGTAGGCTCAGTCTTGGCCAGCTGCTTGGAGCCATCCTGGAGCCAGCTGGCATTGGGCCTGTTGTACATGTGTGACAGGTTTGGCCTAGCTTTTTACCAGCCCTGGACTGGTCCGCCTTCCCCCTCCCACAATTTACCCAGCAAAGGAAGGGGAAAGAAACTGAAAAGAAATGAACTCAAAAGAAACTGAACTGAATAAAAAGAATAAATTATATTTTTCTAACATTTACAACCACACTGTATACACAGTACGTAGGATCCCACCCCCAGGGGAAAGGGAAAAGGGGAAAAGCGGACTGATCAACCAGAAAATTGAGAAGAAAACAAAACCAAACCAAAAGAAACAAATGAATCAGACAAACACAATTAAAAACCTCAAGGAAGGGGAACAAGCATGAAACAATCTCACCCAGGACAGGAGAACCACCAACAACCGGAAGGATCAGACTCCAGCCTCCCACCAGCTTCCCGGCCCAGGAAAGAAAGCAAGTCTAAATCCCTCCTCCCCTGCTACGTGGAAGACACGTGTGGAATACTTGTAACTTCCTTAGATAGAATGGTTACTGAGGAAGCCATGCGTCAAACCATTACAACATGAATGAAACTTCTGGCAGCTACAGGCCCCATGCTGCCAAAATCTTGCCACACAAAATCAGTACAATGTGTCCATCTGACTGCCATCTTCTTCTGTAGACTCTTTTCTCCTACTAGAAGCCTTGATTCTCTGTCCGGAAGTACTGAGGGCTGCAAGTGGTCCCATGCTGGGGAGGTCCACATGCAGAAAATGATAACTAGAAAATCCCATGTGTTTTTGTTCTCCTTTGCAGGGGAAAAAAAAAAGTACTGGGGATCCTGATTTGAAACTAGAAGTTTTTTGGGAAGGAAGGATAGTGATGTTAAGGTTGAGTGCCTAAGGGTAAGAAGCAAGGGGAAGGCTAACAAGGCAGACATTCTGGTGGGAGTCTGTTAGAGACCACTCAACCAAGATGAAGATCAAGTATTCTATAAGTGACTGGCTGACACTTCATGATCACCAGCCCTTTTTTTGGATGTTTGCTGGAAACTCAACACAACAGAGAGGAGGCAGTCTAAGAGTCTCCTCAAGTGTGTGGAAGATAACTGACACAGCTGGAAAGCAAGCCTGCCACGGATGATGCCCTGTTAGACCTGCTGTTTATGAATAGAGAAGGGCTGGTAGATGTGATGGTCAGAAGCCATCTTGGGCATAGTGAGCACAAAATGGCACAGTTTTAGATTCTTGATGAAGTAAGGAAGATGGTCAACAAAACTCCTGCCTTTGATCTCTGGGACGCAGACTTTGGCATTTTCAGGACACTGATTCAGAGAGTCCCTTGGAAAAGAGTCCTTAATAATAAAGGGGGTCCAGAAAGGCTGTAAAGATGGAAATCTTAAAGGTGCAAGAGTAGGCCATCCCTATGTGCCAAAGACAAGCTTTCAGGGCAGAAGACTGGCCTGGCTGAATGGGGAGTTTTCACTGGAAATTTGGGGCAAAAAAAGTTTACAACCCTTGGAAGAAAGGGCAGGCAACTCAGGAAAAACACAAGGTTATACTTAGGTAATGTACAGAGAAAATACGAGAGGTAAAAGCTATGCTAGAACTCAACCTAGCCACTGCTGTGAGAGATAATAAAAGTGTTTTTTTAATACAACAACAAAAAAAGGAGGGCCAAGAGAAAGCTCCATACTGTATTGGACGTGGTGGGAAACATTGTCATGAAAGGTGAGGAAAAGGCTGAGCTACTTCATATCTCAGTGTGTAACAGAAAGACCTGTTATCTTGAGTGCAACCTGTCCCCTGGACTGGTAGACAGGGACAGGGATCAGAATAAACCTCATGTAATCCAGCAGCAAGGAGTTAGTGACATGCCGTACCACGTAGACACTCATTAGTCTGTGGGGTCAGATGAAATTCACTTGAGAGTACTGAGGGAGCTGGTGGAAGAGCTTGCTGAGCCATGCTTCAACATTTGTAATCAGTTCCAGCTAACTGGAAAGCTCTCTGCCAACTGGAGGTTAGACTATGTGATGCACACCCATAAGAAGGGTCGGAACGAGGATTCAGGAAACTACAGACCTGTCAACCTGACTGCATGTCTTGGTTTAAAGAAAATGTAGGTCAAGAGGCAGGACCTCTAATGAAATAGAAACTTCTCCCTCCAAATTACTGTAAATTTGAAATTGCAAGACTTTCAAGCAAAGTGTAGAAATGAGTAACAGTTTTACTTAAACAGAGAACAAAACAACAACCAAGCAATAACAGAGAAAATGGAACCCAAAAATCACTCTTTCATCTTCACACTGGTGAGGCGACAATGCAGTCCTGGCGTGGTCTCATACAATGGACCCAGAGCAGAGCCATGGCTGCACTAGGCAGGCAACACATGAAGGAGTTCACAAAGAAGGGCTCCTGAGTTCTCCCAGTGTGGCTGCAGCAGTGGTGGGGCAACAATGAGATGGTGTGGACAAAAAGTGGCAAGAAAGCAGCAGCCACTCCAGCAATGGAAGAGCAGCAGAAAGTGGCAGCCATGGTCAAGAAGCACTGATATTTCAAGCAGTGCTGGTGGCAAGAGTTCAGGACCAGTGCCTCAGCTCAGATGGCCAGCAACGAAAAGCGCAGGGGTTCTGGGGAGAGATGGTGCAGCTCCGGCCAGAGCTGAATGAGAAATAAAGATGAACAACATTCAGGAGTTTGGTATTTTTATTTAAATAAACCATCTCTGTTTTCCCCAAGATATCACTTTTGTTCTTGCCCTCGTTAAACAGGTCAGTTATGCAGATATGCAGAGAAACTTTTTAGGAGACTGAAAGTTCATCAGCCATTTTTAGGTGTGAGTAGTATATTTGTTAACCAAGTATCTGACTCTTTCTCTTGTGCACCTCCCAACAGTTCAGGATGTTGCTCTTGCAGGCAGTACTGCATGAGTCTGATGTCACTCCTCAATGCACCTGAGGGAAACATGCAGACCAGAGAAGTTTAGCAATGGCACGAAGAAGTAAATTCAAACAAAGACTGAGTGGTGATACAGCAGTAACTATAGTAGTTGTGTTTTAAATTAACTACAGCCATCCTACCCTGACACTCAATCCAGATCTCAGAAGACAAGCAGGGTCAGCCCTGGTTAGTACTTGAAAGGGAGACCTCCTAGCAATACCGGGTGCTGTAAGTTCCAGTCCTGAGGACTTCACTGTCACCGTCCAAGCTTCCTCGCCCGTGGCAGATGAACTTCAGGAGTTAAAGGGTGGGGGCAGTTCCGCACACGCTGTGCCTCACCTAAAAAGTCCACTGCGCAGGCTCAAAGGATACACTCAGGTGCGTAGAGCCCTTCCCAAAATCTTTGTTTGTGAAGCCTAGCCATGATGATGATCTGCTTTAAATTATTTTTATTTATTAATTTATGACTGATTATACTGAATTCTAAAGGGATTGTTAATAGACATCTTTAGACTCCATTGTGCCATGTTTTACAACAAAAAGAGTCAAAAATCTACAGGATATGAACATTTATGAAATGTATTCTAATTACTGTCCTGTTTATCCCATATAAATACTTGGAGTTTGGACTATTCATGCTGATAGCATAAGTAATTTTTTTCTTAATATAGTGCAATTTTATAACTTCTACCTAAAAGTACATGAACATAGTCTAGATTTCTTGGGATCAACTGTAGTCTACTGGAGAAAACTGCCAACTAAAAATTACCTTGGAGAGTTTTATTTTGCATTTTGTTTAAAGAAAACATTGCGGAATATAATTATAGAATTCCTACTAGGGAACTAAAAGTACTGCTTGTCTCAGTGACATCAGCCTGGGGACAGTCTTATCACTACAGAATTCAGGTTGTTCAAACACCTGGAGCTGTCTTGTTCTCCTATCTAAACTAGAATTTTCTGTTAAGTTCTCATTTCTGCAGCCTACAATCATACTCTGCACAGGGAAGTTTAAAGGCTTGGTAAATACTGAAGAAAAACTCGTAGCCAGCATGTTAACACTTCTGGCATCAAAATAACTTTAAACAGATTATTCAAGTTGAAAGAATGGAAAACTACACAATATCCATAGGGGTAGAGTAAAACACTGTAAATAAATTAGGAGTTCGTAACATCACCCATCAATATTAGAATTGCAACAGGAACAGTTATGCATAGCTAGGCACACTATACATAATTCTGAAAACTTTCAAATCTGAAGTTTTGGGGGAAAGTTTTGAGATCAGTAAAAGAGAAAATTTTTAAAATTACAGGATAGACTGGGAGATGAAGTTACAAAGTGTGGCCAAGTAGCTGACATTAATCATTTAAATGAATTTATTCATAAAAATATGTTAAATAGGTATATTAATAGGTAGAAAAACATTTCTTGCCTAGTGTGAACAAATTGCAGGTTATGTAATTCAAAGCTGGTCAGTGAAAGAGGAACAAATCCTTGCTCATTTATTTACTGTTTTAGTTATACCCAACCAATACTCCAGACATCATAGAATAACATAATTAAGTGGGTCATCAATCATGAGTAGGAAAATCAGCCTAAAGAGCACTTTAAAATTCTCTTATGGTCTTGAAAAGTTGAAATAATTTAACATTAGACCCAGTTAGTTGATATCAAGTGACAACTGATGCCAAGTGGCATCTTCTAAAACCATTCCTAATAGGTAAAGATTTTAGAGACAGTGTGAGGAAAATATGAATGTCTTCATGTATTAATGCTCTAATGAATGCTCTTGGTGATTATTCTGCCAACCTATTCCTTGGTGCCTCTATCTCTTCTTGCAAAAAACCCCTAAAACATATCAGATTTTTTTTTTAAGAATTAAAGGGACAGATTCAGCATGGGATTTCTCTGTGTGAGCAGTTGACATCTCCAGGACATCAGAGAATCCAGTGTGTGGATGCTGCTAGCGTGGGGCTGCACATAGTGGTGGAAACAGAACTATAGGATTTAGCCCAAAGTAAAAATTTAAGACAAAATTCCTTCAATATAGTAAAAGCATTACAGTTCCAATCTGTGAAATGAGACTTCAGAATGGCATATGGAAGTGTCCGTGCTTGTCTATGGAAGCCAGTGTTTGTGTTTGTTCCAGATATATGGAAAAAAAAATCAATATTTTATGGAAAAAAAAATCAATATTTTTGCATTTTATTACTCGAACTCACAGGCTGCCCTTATAATTTTAACCACATCATTTTAGTCTTCATTCATACAATTTAAATTCTATTTTTGTCCCTTTAACTCTGACAATTGGTAGTGTTGGTTTTCCTAAAACCAAACTACTTACTTTATCAAAGGTTGCACTTCTTAATATCCTAATGGTCCTTTCATTTTTACTGTGGTTATTTCTGAATGAATAGTAAGGAGTGGTTGTTTTGGTTTTCTGTCACACCAATGAAGATGTCCCCAGTTAAAAATTTTGTGAGGTTTTCATTCATATTCAGGATTTTTGAAGTAAGTGACTTACTTTTCTTTGAAAAAGTTACTATTTTCTATTTTGCATTTGAAAAATCAAGTCTGCAAGTCTTCTATTTTCCTGTATTTGGGTAATAGTGACTATTTCTCCCTACTAAAATTTTTATAGTGTTTTCTTAAAATGCTGAGTGGTTTTCCTTCATCTTCAAAAATGGATGAAACATAAGGAAGTGAGCAGATTAAGACAAAGTTAATTGGATGCAGTATGCGATGTAAAGGAAGCATAGCATTTGGAACAACTTTCATATAGATGCCTGGGGACTATGTAGGCTGTCTGGACTACATTGGATGTAATTCTAATTAAGCTGAACAAGGTACTGAATATTATTTCTGTATATCCAGTTTAGTAACTTTTGATGGATAATTTAGTTTCACAATCTTCAGTAATATATGGGAGAAACAGGAGGCAGGTTCAAAGTCCATCAACCTCTCCAAATGTAAGAAAGAAAAGGGGAAATAATAACACTTCATTCTTGGATTATCTGAAGAAATTACATTTTTCAAAATGCCTACAAAATGAAGATAAATGTGAATATGTAGATCCCTGGTTATATGTGATCTTTTTAAGCACAACAGAATTGAAATCTGTACAGAGCTCTTAAGCTTACTGATCCATTCTGCATAAGTAGCTGCAGCTATTTAGCAAGATCCATTTTGTGATTTTACACTTCTTACAAAATCAACACTTTAGATTTTTCTTCTAAAGTGACATGTACATTTACACTTTCAACAGTCCCACCCTCACAGAAGTGAAATTGTAAGAGGAGAAATCTGCCAGATTCCAATTTTTTGTGTGAAAAGAACATAAACATAGATTTGTGACATAGACCTGTATGTGCAAAAAAATTTAAATAATTATATGAAATGTACTTTTTGAAAATGTCTTTCATAGTATGACACCTCCAACAGAAATGGCATGTGTGATTCTGAAACAGCCAATGTTAAGAAATTTTGGAATTGGAAAGGATGTGATTGAATTCCAGAATGCAAAAAGGAATGGGGAGAGGCCCAAAGTGAATCTATTTTAAATACCCAGAGTGAAATTGGACACTTAAAGTTATAAACAGGCTGGAATCTTACTGTTGATGACTACCCTTCTCACTGAGCTAAAAAGAATAGATCAATCTAAGTGTTGTATATCAAACTAAAGCAGAATCCAGTAAACTTGATGTCCACAAGCCCACAAGTGCTGATGGGATGCATCCATGAGTGCTGAGAGAGCTGACAGACACCATAGTGAGGCCACTCACAATCATATTTGAAAGGTTGTGATGATCAGGATAGCTGCCTGAGAATTGGAAGAAAACAAATGTCTACCTGGTCTTTAAAAAGAGCAAGCAGGGTGACCTAAGGAAATACCCTCCAGTTAACCTCACTTCAATCCTTGGAAAGGTGATGACCACCATCATGTAGATAATGATGGAGAGCAGTGGATATTGTCTATCTCAACTTCCGTAAGACTTTTCACTGTCCTGTCTCTCCCAAAATCCTTGTAGACAAACTCAGAAAGTGTGGACTGGATGGGCGGACAGTGAGATGGATTGAGACCTAACTGGTAGGTAGATTCCAGAGAGCAGTAATCAGTGGCACAGGATCTACTTAGAGGCCTGTCACAAGTGGTGTCCCCCAAGGTTCAATAGTAGCCTCAATATTGCTTAACTTATCCAACAATGACTTGGATTAAGGAGTAGACTGCTCCTCAGCAAGTTTGCTGATGGCACAAAGCTGGGAGGAGTGCTATGTAGCCCCTCAGAGGGACCTGAACAAGTTGGAGAGATGGGCAAAGAAGAACTGTCTGAAGTTCATCAAAGGCAAATGCAGGGTTCCTGCACCTAGGGAAGAATAAACCCATGCACCAACACAGGCTGAGGGCTAGTCCGCAAAGTCGGTCTGCAGAAGAGAACGTGGGGGCCCTGGTGGACAACAAGCTATCCATCCACCAGCAGTGTGCCCCTATGGCTAAGAAGGCCAAAGGAATCCTGGAAAGCATTGGTATACAAGCATTGCCAGCAGGTCAAGGAAGGTGATCCTAATCCTCTACTCAGCCCTAGTGAAGCCACGTCTTGAGTGCTGTGTTCAGGTCTGGGCTCCTCAGTGCAAGAGAGTCATGGAGATTCTGGAGCAAGTCCAGCAAAGGGCAGCAAAGATGATTAAGGGGCTGAAGCATCTCTCTTACAAGGAAAAGCTGAGGGAGTTGGGCCTGTTATCCTTGAGAAGAGATGACAGAGAAGACCTCATCAATGTCTGTAAGTACCTGAAGGGAGGGTGCCAAGAACATGTAGCCAGGCTCTTCTTGGTGCTGCCAAGCAAAAGGACAAGAGGCAACAGGCAGAAAATGATGCTCAATAAGTTCCACTTGAATAAGAGGAAGAATTTCTTTACTGTGTAGATGACTATGCACTGGAACAGATTGCCCAAAGAGGTTGTGAAGTTTCTCCCACTAGACATATTCAAGAATTGTCTGGATATAATCCTGTGCAATGTGCTCTAGGATGACCCTGCCTAAGCAGAGAGCTTGGACCAGATGACCCACTGTGGTGCCTTCGAACCTTACCCATTCTGTGATTCTGTTAAGTCAATCTGGACACTGGCATTAAAAGCACTTTTTTACTTGGAAACCAAGACTGTAGAACAGTCTTCTAGGTAATGTCACTTACACAGACATGGGTCATTCAGTAAAAGGGTATTGTTTGGGAAATACAGTATTAAGATATGATGAAGGTTCAATGAATCTAGTAGCTCCATTCTCAGACATGCCTTTCATCTAATGTATCCTAGTTGGTCATTTGTCATTTGATGCCAGGTTAGTGCTCATAGGAAAAATACTAACAATTCCTCTCAGTTTTCCAGCATTTTTGCACTCTGACAGAACAATTCCATCTTTAAGTGCCCTGAGAATGGCAAGGGGTTGTGTGGATGGGAATGACCTCAAATGAACCATATTTTGCCCGTCTACTTTTATCCTGGATACTAACTACAGAGCTGTAACAATACAGCTCAGAAAACCTTTATGAAGAGGAAACAAATGACCCAAGAGATTCCACAATTTGTAAATATTTTTGGAGGGTGTAATATTTATTTCCACCCAACTTTTGCCATTGATTAAAATAGAAACTGGTTATAGCAATACAAATTTTATATCCTTAATCCATGTCCTGTTTAAAGTAGCACTGCATTCATGCTCTGAGATTTACATTCCTGAAGTTGTTGGTTGAGGTACTTCTAGAAAATGGTTGTGAAACATACGTTAAAAGTTGTAAGAAAAATGTAAAAAATTCAATGAAAATTTTCAAGCTTTTCACTGGAACATTTTGTTAATGCTGAAAATCTTGTATAGAGGTGATGAACATTATGATGTGATTGGAAAACAGTGTCAATATCATTAAGGTTATGTCTGTAGGTGTGTTTCACAAATAACTGCGTGGGTTGATGTGCCTCAAAGTGAGTCACATTTAATTGTCAGAATTGTTTCCTTAATAACTAGTAGTATTTTCTATTTCTATATGAAATAAATTGAAAGAATTAAAATAAAAGTATAAATTGCAGTGAACTTGATTGTTCTAATTCCAGCAAAGAGAGGAAAAATTCAGGAAATCCCATAAGTTTCTTCCTAAGTTAAAGGAAAAGTTCTTAGAGGATCAAAATCCTAATTATTCCATTTTTTCCAGCTTACCAAGATCTTAGGCATTTAAAATAGATAACAAATTCTAATCCAAGGTTGAACTGGAAATCTGTCAAAATAAAGCAAATGGGAATTTTATGATTTCTTTTTTTTTTACATATTTTATGCTTTTGCTATTTTCAAATTCACTTCTGCCTGTGTACAGAAAAATGGAGTAACAATATGTTTTAGACTCAAGTCTTTCCAACTACACCTTCTCCTGGCACTCAAGTAACTGAAAGCAAAATCGCAAGACTGATGAGAAAAGCTATGGAGGATGATTTAGAGTATGCATAAAAGGCCTGTTTCTTCCAGACTTACCTGAATGAAGGCACTGCATTTCGGATGAATTCCTGTAAGTGTTTACCATGCAGATATGTGGGTTATCTCTCATTCTTTTTAGTTTGTAAGAATATGTCCAATGGACAAAGCCTTAAGTAATGCAACTGTCCACTTAAGCTTAAAGGGTAAGTCTTGTGATTAAGGCAGAATATTTGAAGCTGCAGACATCATCTGTTTGTGACTGTGCCAAAATGCTGTGCAGGCAACTTTTGTGTTTCCAGGGTAATCAAGAGACTGGTCATGAATATAAAGGCAAGGACATGGGTAATATGTAAATGAGGCTGTAAGGATGTTCTGTGAAAAGGATGAGAGAAATCCACTACTTGAAGAGGAGACTGCAGCATGAGCGGTGTGCCCCATGTGAGATGATGTCAGTGGGGATGTCTGTGCCTTGCCACACAGCCCAGCACTAACCATGATTCTGGATCCTGCCATTGCAAATCTCTGGTCCACCAAACAAGCATTTCTAGTTTTGTCAGAAATTTCTCAAACAGTTGTTCTTGCAACCCTCCCTTGTGATGTTCTCTGCTCTCTCCTGGACCTGAGGATGGGGTTGGTGTCTCCTACGAGGGATAATCCTTTTTTTTTTAAGTGCTCTTCTTTGTTAGCTGTCAAAACAAAAATAAAAAAGAAGGACTGGGAAACACAGGGGTTAATGATGTGAAGTCTGTGGGTGCAGAAAAGATTTTGTTAAAAGTGAAATGAGATTGGGTGGAGGTAGATAAAAAGAAATCTGAAATAATTGTTCTGTAGAATATGACCTTTCCACATAGGCAGAAATTCTTCTCTTCACTTCTGTCTGAAGATAGTCAAAAAGAGAATCTTGTCTCTTAATTAGAAAGAAAAATACGCATCAAACACATCTCATCACTGGACAGTTAATGATCCACAGCTGCTAGTCTAAAAGGGCAGGCTTTTTTTCTGAACAGTAGGAAGCATTAATCATTTTGGATGAGATTTCATTTTAAAATATACTGTAGTTTTCAAAAGAATATGATATTCAATATCCTAACTTAAATTATTTTTTGAAGTGTTGTACACTAGGGATAGTTATGTGTCTCCCTGAATGATGATTTAATGCATATGCCTCTCAGTAAGGGCATCAACTGATGTGATGTTGTAAATGGCCAGTTCATGCCTGTGACTCTGAAAATCCTGATCTCATGAGGGAGAAGAAAATGTCCTTCTTCTGTGTAGGAAATAGCAGCTATATTAAACTGTAACCTTTGAGACTCCCACTCCTCTCTTGAAATAGTTAGTTTGCTTCAGTAGTGATGAGGATCCTTTTTTTAGACAGAGTTAGAGGCATTATTTCCTTAGAAGATATCATGACAGATACAGTCCATGTTCTACTGGATGCTTTTATAGGCATGGCAACTCACAGAACTGTTCTTCTGTACTTGGTCCTTAGCTTTTCTGATTTATCTGGGGCTTTCTTCTGGCCTATATTTGTTTAAGGGATGGATGTGTAGGTCTACTTCCCCATCATAGATGAAGATTTCTACATACGATTTCCCTTCTTCTCTTTCACCCCAGCTGCCAGGCCATCAGGCCTTTTGTGTCCCTGGATTTTCTTGCTATTCTGCACCAGATTTTGTGTTTGCTAATGTTTACTTAAAAATTTTGTCTGATACCAGAAATCTGCTTGTTTTCTCCCTGCATTTCATGAGTACATATCTTGTCTGGGGAGGACAGCAAGGCCATTTGGTTTGCAGCGCCATCACTGTGCTGGTCTCACACAGCATACATATCATTCGTGTCACACTGCTTGCTAGCGACTGGCTGAGACAGGTGCCCAAAAGGAGGAATTGATTAAAATTCAGGCAGACTAGATGGATATTAAGGTGTCAGGTCAGGAAGATCGTCCTCAGGAGATGGCAGCTGTAATATCCACACTTTTGAAAGGTATGTCCATACAAGTTTTAAAGTGGTAATATCTTAATATAATGTTTAACTGGCCTTCAGAGTACAGTACTATAAGGAATTAATACCATTAAAGATCATTTGGCACTTAGAAACTCCAAATGAGAAGTGCTTGGATGAGAATTCATTGATATTCTGGAGTACAGTGTACATGACCATTTTCCTCATTCTCCTGTCAGGTCCATATCTCCTTGAGACTGTGTAAGTTCTTGGTTTCTTTTCTCTGGGGCTGGGAACTGAACAGTACTTGGTTTTCATTCCATTTTCTAACCAGTGTTATGCTGGTTATATATCAGGAATATAGGATTCCTTGCCATTTCTCAACAGGTAATCTCTAATATTTGCTTTTCTGATACTTAGTATTATTTGCTGGTTTCCAGAGCACCTTTCAGTGTGCACCCATTGACTTAGGACATTCTGGAGTTCAAGCATGCAACAATGTTTTTGCTTTTCTGTTGAGACATGAAATCTGTTATTAAGTTGGCTACATCAAATTTATAAGTTTTCTGTTGACAGCAAGCTCATTGAAGAGCTCTTGAATTCCATGACCTATTCTTTTTCTTCATTATCAGTTCTAATAGGTTTAATTTTAAACTAAACAATCTAAAAAAGGCATTTTTCTTGAAATTTTTTTTCAATTTCATTTTCAATGAAATACTTTTAGAACCACCAATATACTCCTGTGTGTCACACACACTGCTTTTTCATTTCTTTTCATGTTTGTCTTGCCATTTCATAGGACTTTCATATACATAGCAATTAGTGCTAGAAAGTACAGGGGTGTGATAAATTAGCTGATCTCAAGAGAGAAGATTACCAAAGATACAGATTTTTTTCCCTTCTTTGTGGGAGCTTGTATTTGATAAGAGCATTTTGTTTTAGCTCCAAACAAAAATCCAGCAGAAGACTATTGAAATCCTCATTTTATTCTTCCTAGGTTTTATATATATCCTGTGACTGATTTGGGAAAATGAGCCCAGTTTTGGTTTACCTAAAGAAAAAAGGTATTTGCATTGCTTTAGGTTTGTGAGTTTTGTGGCACAACACCTTCCTTCATTTCAGTAGATATAAAACCCCCAAACATTCTAATGTAACTATTTGAACGAAAAAGGCTTGTTAAAATTTCTGGTTGGTTATCCAGCTGAGGTACATAGTATGATTTGCTCTCACATTTGTTTTTTGTTGTATTAGAAGAAAACAAACCCAAGTAATGGCTATAGTTGGCCTTTAAGCTATAAAGGGAGGGTTGTTAATAGGGAAAACTGGAGGTAAAAATGGTTTTAGTTTGACCCCATCCAAGTAAAATTATTTTTAGTTCTTTCCTGCAAACCATTAATTTTGTAGCAGCATCAGTAGGGGATAATATCTAGACAGTGGTGTATGGAGCTGACAGTGTGGATGGGTTTCTCCTGGGGTGTGATCCCCATTTGGTCTCCACACTGAAGAGCACCCCAAGTTATTTTAGTGCATATCTCTAGGAGATATAAGCCAACCAGGCTTTTAGCAGTCCCCAGTCAGGGAGCACTCAAGCTGTTGGGGAAAACACTGCAACAAATCAAAGTTTTCAGAGAGGTAGACTTACATGGTTTCTCAGCATTTTTTTAATCCCATTTTTGATGAGTCTGTGGCCATTTTGGTTTTATTATGCTTTCATTAAAATAGGTGTACACTTTTAGCTTTTACTGTGATTTTCGTTAGTTTTCCAAAGAGAAGTTTTCTTTCAGATTGCCACTTCTGCTTTTTTGTGTGGCATTACCATGAAGTGACCATGTTCTTTCTTCTAAATAGCTGATTAATCTTTATTTGCTCTTGTGCCAACTTTCTACTGCTACAGGGTTGTTTCTAAGCTAAAACCAGATTCACTGACCTATTGAGGTCTTCTTTAAATTAATCACATTTCTGTGACATGCAAGAAAAATGGAGAGGGACTTTTACAAGGGTATGTAGCAATAGAACAAGGGGTAATGGCTTTAAACTGAAAGAAGGTTTAAATTAGGTATTAGGAAGAATTTCTTTACTGTAAGGGTGGTGAGACACTGGAAGAGGTTGCCCAGAGAAGCTGTGAATGCCCCATTCTTGGAAGTTGTCTTGGTTTGAGGGGAAAAACCAAAATGTTTACCCATATATATATATATATATATATATATATATATATATTAGGTATAACTATAAACAGACTAGAGCAAACAACTTTCCCAACACCACAGAGGAAAAAAAACAAAACAAAACAACAACCCCCACAAACAACAATCCCCACAACAACAAGTTTCCTTCGGGAGAAGAGTTATACTTATGGCAGTATCAGTGTCACAGCCTGGCTGGCAGCAGGGTGAGTTCCCAGATGAACTCTGTGTCTCTTATCCCAAATGAAGAAAAAGAAAGCTGAAAGTGGGGAACTGCCATGTGTCCTGGAAAGCACCTGCAAATCTCTCTCTCCCGGGTCGTTGTCCCAGTCGGGGCAGGCAGGCCGTGATGCTGCAGGCGGTGGTGAGACTGGAGCAGAGGCCAGGATCCCAGGTGCAGGAACCAGGAGAAACAGCCGTGGCAAGGAGAAAAAGCAGCGTCTCAGCAAGAAGCCCTAGCAGTAGCCAGCAGAGCAGCTTCCCTCCTTGGCAGCACACACCCGCTCCTGAGTTCCACGGAGCTAAGAATGGAAAAATGTCCCCAAAAAACAAAGAGACAACCTGCCCCCACCTAAGCGATCAGCAGTTAACTACTTTTTGTTAACTGCTGGCATGGGCAGTTAGTGGCAGGGGAGAGAATTTACATAATAATCCCAAACTACAACAGAAGTGTTTAAGGCCAGGATGGATGAGGCCCTGACCAGCCTGATCTAGTGGAAGGTGTCCCTGCCTGTGTTAGGGAGTTTGGATCTAGATGATCTCTAAGGTCCCTTTCCAATCCAAGTCATTCTATGGTTCTATGATTCATGAAAATAACTGACCTAATTTTTATGATATTTTGCATTGTTTTGTCCACAAAAGCATTATTTTATAAAAGAACAATTAATATTTCCCTTAGACCATAGTACATAACTTTTCCAAGAATTAAGGTAGTGTTACAAATATATTCGTAAATCTAATCGTGGAAGTAGTTATGCTAAGGTTTACGGGGTTTAACTGGGCCCGAGGTGGGGAAACTTGAAACGGTAGTGGGATCCTAGAAACTATTGGGAATTTGCTAAGAACAGCAGGACAATAATTAAAGGGATTAGTGAAGTAAATAGAACCTGAGGAAGAAAACA
This sequence comes from Pithys albifrons albifrons, assembly GCF_047495875.1. Lineage (NCBI taxonomy): Eukaryota > Metazoa > Chordata > Aves > Passeriformes > Thamnophilidae > Pithys > Pithys albifrons. The sequence goes on along the minus strand of NC_092497.1, from coordinate 31,682,302 downwards.
AACTGTTGCTTAAAGATAAGATTAGAATCAACATATGTAAGGGGTTTTGCAAATGGTTTGGTAGTGGGAGCCTAATTAACCAGTATCCTGTGTTAGACGAGCGTGGTAGATTTTTAACCCTTGGAGATGTACATCAATTGTATACGTATAACCTATGTAACTGATTTATGAACGAGACCGTGTGTCTTTGTGCACGTACAATGCTGTAGAAAAGGTATAAAAGCTGTCTTCAAGAATGGCTCATTGGAATCCTGGCTTAGGACACTAGTCCCCAGGTTTCCCGGGCCCAGCAAATAAAGCACCGCATAAACTGATACTCTGTCGGTTTGTGTTTCTGTGAACAGGCAACAGTAGGAAGCAATAGGAAAAAGTTGTTTTATGCAGGTGTTGAGTCAGCAAACTTATTAAACAATTTTCCTATCTGAGAATTGTTTTAATTTATTGGCCTTAACTGTGCACTAGAGTTTAATGTAATGCTGACTTGAAGACATTTTTTTCCTGCTCTGTCTTCTAGCTTTTTCTTTTTGTGGTCTAGAACTTTGAGCTCTACATGATACTACTGGCTTTGTTGCTGCTACTGGCATGGAACTACTTCTTGACCAAATAAGGGAAAGATAACAGGCAACATGAATCAGTAAGTCTTCTCTACTTCAAAGGCACACATGTCTGTCCTTTTTTTAGGTAGGTAAAATTTTAAAACTGAATTTAAATATTGCATCTTTTTGAAGATCATTTAAAACACGAGAGGTTCAGACTGGAGAATCTTTTTTGCCATAAGAATTGTTAAGCATGGGAAGAAGTAGCCCAGAAAAAAATGGAGAGAGCTCTGAGGAACCTGATCTGATTTCATGGCTGACTCTGCCTTAAGCAAGAAACTGGAGATCCCAACCAGTCAGAGTGATCCCCTAATGTCTAGCAACTGCAATTATTATTGACCAGAGGAACCCGTACAACCCTGATTTGAGCACTGTTGTTACCTGTCTACATATCGAAGACTGTTACGCTTCCAAGGGTTATCTAAAACTAAGTGTGGGGATGATAGAGGTATTCCCTAATCCCAAATGTTGTTACATTTATGGAAAAGGCCTAAAACCAAGATTTAAAATATGCAATACTTAAAACACAGCTGTTAGTCTCCTGCTGCCTGAAATACTTAAGGCTTCTCAACCTAAGGATTTTCCAGTAACCAAAATACCTTGTGAAAGATTTCACTTGTGAGCTGCAATACACTTAGTTTATCTCTGAAACACCACCTGCCTGTGAAGACTAATTGGGTTATGTAACTTTTCTAGTAAACTAATGAAGTTAGTGATGGACTTTCTGTTGAGAACATGAAATTATGTTCCAAAAATGTTCCTCTTGCTGAGAGTGTTTCCAACCAAGCCATGTATCAAGCAGCCATGTTGATCCCAAATCCTTGATATCTGTGCTATTAATAACTATTTTGTATTTATGTTTATCACAAGTAAGCCGGGACCTCGATCTTAATGACTTGAGTTTGGTTATCTTCATGCTGTGCATCTGCAGACTTATTGGATGCCTTTCTAATTAAGTCTTCAGTAATACCACAAGTCCTTAGTTCCTATCATTAGCACAGTATCATTAGAACATAAGCAATTTAAAGATTTCTGTTTTCCTATGCAGAGTGTAAATATTAAATAAATTAACTGTGCAGTGTTTCCTAGTGGATAGAGATTGCATCAGCATTCACATGATCTGGCTTCTGTTCCCAAGTCTTCAGACATTGTTTGCGTGCCTCAGTGAAATCATTGATTACTTTCTCAGAAATATCATGCGTCTCTAGAAGTTACTTTGAAATACTAAAGCTAATTATAAAGATAAATATATTTGTGAGCTTCATTTATTCAATTAACATCAGACAAGTATAGTTTAAAACTATGTTTGCTTTGTAATTTTTTAATGTCTATGGAACATACTTAAATTTGGGACCATGAAAGGACCTTGGAAAAGTTGTTTTGCATTGTAATATCCCATGAGAAAACAATTGTCAATTGTCTCATCAATTCAGGCTCTAGTGACCGCACTCTTCAGCAGGACAATGATTAGTTATCAGAGTTTCTGTCCGGGTATGACAGATAGACCAGCTTTAACTCATCATTGTTTGACCATGTATCAAGATATCATTTGCTATCTCCTCTTGGGCAACAGGTTTTTTAAAGTAGTTTGGAACTTATTTCCTTGTGGAATAATTTACCTGCCAAACAAGGATCTGGGTTACTCTGTCATAGCATGAGCCTGTGCTTCTTGTTTGAGTGCAAGTATGATTATTTTGTCATTTACTCAGATTCTAATAAGTTATATATCTGAGTCCGTTCTTGAATTCAAGGTGTAATGAGACTGGGGCAAGAGGTAGTCCCAAGTGTGTTTACTAGTGGGAGGTAAGTCTACTGGAATGCCTGACAGAGAGGTGAAGCAGCATATTAGGCATTATTGCCTTCATGGATTCAGTTGCACTCTTCATAGGATTGATGATCATTGTAGTTTTAGTACAACACTGATGCAAACTTCCAAAAGATGCTTTGGATTCCCTATTCTTCATACATTTAGATGAAGATTAGTCGTGTTTCTGAAGGATATGCTTTCATGAAATGGGAACTTTGGTGTAAGCAACTGTAGATAGAAGTAGATTTTGTGGATGGTTCTTTAAATGAATTTTTGAGAATTTAGAACTGAACTAAACCAATGAACTTCTGGTATTAAATCATGTGGCAGGTATAAAAAAATCACATTTTAAGTATTGCTTGCCAGTAATAAATGAGGAAAAATTACCACTAGAATGGAATTTGTAATGCTTTCCTCTGAATTTTGCAATAACATTTTTGCCTGAAGTATACCCAGCTGCTTTCAGGAGTATAATCATACTCCTGAATATCTGACCCCAGAACATAGTTTATTTTTGGCACAACTGCTCTTCTCCTATTAAAGAATGATCACCTAAACACACAAGAGTAGAGAGTGGATCCTACTTGTTTGGTTTTATGCTCTTCCCCTGCCTTTTTTCAATTATTTTTTTCACATCCTCTGTGGGAGAAGTGTTAATCATTGTCATGTTCTGTCCCCACTGCCTGTCATCTGTGCTGGATCTGTGTGGTGGGGAGCAGCATGGAAGTGCTACCCCTACAGATTGCCAGCCCTGTGTGAGGTACAGGGTAACAGATCATAGCATGGTGACAGACAGCAAACTAACAAAAAGTATGAGGGGGTTTAAAGCTTATTTTCAGTATTTTTAAGAAGCTACTTCATATTTCAATGATTTCAAATATCTTGCACAAAAAATACCTCTCACCTCTGTAGCCTAGAGAAAGCAGCAGTGTTGCTATCTGGTGTCTGGGGTCTTTTCCTGTTTCTAAGCAAATGTCAGTCAGAACTGCATGAAATCAATGGAAGGGGGTGGGGGAAAATCTTTTTTTCCTTTACTCCTGCATTTCTACTTCTGGCTGTGTTTTGTGTGTTCTGACTGCCTGCTGAAGCTGCCTAATTTAAGAAATAGTCAGATAATCCTTCAGAATGACTTAAAGATGTTCCCACTCTGTAGCTGCTCATGCCTATGGAACATTTTTACCCTGTAGGGCTGGCTACCACAATTAGGACAAACTGCAACAATCTCTCAGCTGTTGGACTGTAATGCTTTAACAGCTTTAAAAGGCAAATTGGATCTCCTCGAGTGACAGTGCAAATTCTTGTTCTTCCATGACCAGATAGGTAGATAGGGAGCCCAGGTCATCTTCTCCTCTGTACTTCGTTGGAAGGAAGGGAGAGGTCTCTGCCTGCCTCTAGAGCCGAGGGGGTGCAGAGAAAGGACACAATGGAACCAGTCTGAAGAGTCCAGACTGGCAAAATGACGTTTATTGGGAAATGCACACAGCTTCTATAAGTTCTCTGGGGGATGGTGCCACATGTAGGACAGGATTGGGTAAAAGCTGAGGAAAGGGTCTTAGGTACTTCAGCTATCCAGTAGGAGAAACGGAGAGCAAGAACCATTAGAAAACGGGGGACTGGGGGGATAGACAGGGGCGGGAACCAATGGAATTGGTACAGGGGCGGGGCTGGCTGAAGCCCCGGCCATGGTGTTCCGGCCACGAAGCAAAGGGAATTCTGAACACGGGGCTACCTGTCTTGGTCCGGCAGGGCAAGCCCAGTTATGTTTCCCTTGGCTCCTGTTGTAGCTGTGTAGAAGAGGGGAGGGAGTCTGGGAGCTTTCCAGTCCTGGAGGTTTCCCGTGGGGGGAGGCTGCCGTGATGGCGCAGACCCAGGGGTCCACCAAGGGAGGGGGAGGCTGTTGCCCAGCCTGAGAAGAAACCATAACATGCTCACCGAGCAGGCTTGATGACTCATTTGGGGAACAAAAAGCCTCCGGGAGACACAAAAGAGACAGGGATGGGTAGATACAACACAAGGCAGGGTGTGTTGTAACAGCCCTGCAGGAAAGCTGTAACAAGCTAGGAAAGGTGATACAGAAACTTTGCAACTAAAAAACCCTGTTACAAGTGACACTACAATTTTAAAACTTCAGCAACAAGTCTCTTTAAGGTGCTTCTCCAGCGCTGTCCTTGAGATCCACAATTAAAATCCGTTTTTTCCACTCTTCATAATTTGATGTGTTTCCCACACTCCTCCATCTTGCCATTGAGGAGGAAGGGCTGGCAAAGGAGCGGACAGATCTGGAAGGGCAAAAACCACTCGCATAGCTTTTGTTGAAGGCAGAGACTTGTGTTTTACAACTGTAGGATCCTCCTTGAGGACTGAGGACTGCTCAGAAGAGATCCACCCTCACCAGGTAGAGCAAAATCTTCTTTGTCAGAAGGCTGTCCAACCTGATAAGAACAACATTAAACTAAAAATAAAGGGAGATGGAGGTGATGATGACCTACAGAAGTGAAGAATCACAACACAGCTGGATGTGGAAGGGACTTTCAGAGAGAGACCTTCTATCAGACAAGGTTGTTCAAAGCCTCGTCCAACCTGGCATTGAACCAGGGATGAGAGATCCACAACTTCTCTGGGCAACCTGTACCAGTGCCTTACCTCCCTCACAGTCAAGAATTTCTTCACAGTATCTAATCTGCCTTCTGTTGGTTTGAAGCTATTACCCCTTGTCCTATCAAGAAAGTGGTAGTCTGATTTGGCAAGCAAAGGGTGCAGGAAGAATGGACAAAAAACCAACCCAACAGGGCAGAAGTGCTCCACTGCAGGTGTAGGCACACAAATGCCTCTGAAAGAGGCTCTTGTGCCCTCCCTGAGAATGCAGTATGCCAGAGGTCTCTCTCTGAAATGCCTGTACATTACTGTGCTCAGCATAGAAACCAGTAGGAGTTCAGAGGTCCATGTGCGGCTACATTGAGGATGATCCTAGGAATGTGGTGAAATTGCTCTTGTGTCCATCATGTGGTGAATGTATACTGGCTTTTTAGTCAAGACAGGTTAGGAAGGTAGGGAGAGAGAGTTGCTCTTTGTGAGAAATATAGGCTTGTGTCGAAAACATGGTGAAGCATTCTGTGTAGCTTGCCAAATTGTTTTCTGGGATTCTGAAAGCATTAAATATTATACATCTGGATGTTGCGGAATATGTGGTAAAAATGTGGCATGATGTTTTATATGTGGGCTTAGTTTAATGTATCAAAAAGGGATAAGAGAACCAAAGTTTATGGCTAAGCAGCCTTTTGAGATAGGATAGATACAATGTAGACAAAGAAAATCCAGGTACCTCAACACATTAGAGAGGCAGACGAGTGCCTCCAGGCAAGAGAAACAGAGCTCTTTAGTTAAAATTTAAGCTAAGAAAATCACAATCCTCCCTGAGACCCCAGCCCCACAATTGCCAAGAAGCACCACACAGAATCAGATGGGAGGATTTAAAGACAATCATTTAACAAGAAATAAAGAATATGTATGTTTTAACTGTATATAAGCAGAGCCTGCAAGCTCTAACGTTGTGCTTCTGACAGAGCATTGATTCTGCTGTGCACCCACCGCTAGTTTACTCTGTAATTTTCATTACTTATAAAATTAAACTACCCTTTTGCTGAGTGATTTGGTCATTTGGGTGGTCATTTATAACACTCTTCAACCTAGCAACAAGAAGATGAATGGATCAGAGCATCTGGCATATAAGGAGAGGCTGAGCAGGCTGGTACTGCTCTGCATAGAGAAGACTTAAAAAGTTCTTGATGATGTATATAAATGCCTGAAGGGAGAGGGAGAGAGGCTCTTCTCAGTAGTAATCAGTGACGGGACAGTATCAATGGCCAGAAACCAAAATACATGAAATTCCATCTGAGCACAAGAAAGTACTTTTGCTGTGAGTGTGGTTATAGCCAGGACCAGGTTGCCCTCAGAGGTTGTGGAACCTACATTCATGAAGGTATTCATGACCTTTTGGGACATGGGCTTGGGCAACCTGCTCAGAGGTGACTGTTCTTCCGTGGGGAGGTTGGGCTTGATGATGGTCTGCTGGAGTGGGAAGGACAGGATATCCCAACCAACCAATCTGCCACTCTGGTATTCTCTGACTGAAGATACTGTTCTTTCTCTACTTTTGGTCTATTAGTTTCCAAGCAATTTAAAATTTAGTAGAAGAACAATGCACATCCCTGGAGTTACCTGTATTTTGTTCTTCTGCCATATGTATCCCTGTGGAGAATAAGTTTAATCACTTCACATCCTGCATTGACAGTTAATACTCAAAAGCCTTTAAGGAAATATTAAACAGCTAATTTCCTCTCAAAGTTTTGAGGTGCACATGTCATTGCATAGAAGATGACAGTGAACAGCTGTGAGCTAATGTGCCATGCACAGATTTTTATGAATTTGTGTATCAAGTATATATATATTATTTATTTTGTAAGAATTATATAAAATGACAGAAGGTATTTTTTAATTTCATTGTAGATTTTTTCCTACACAGAATTTGAAGACTTATATGCAAAACCAGTTACAACCGGTTGCAACAGGACATGTTCTGGATGAAATTTTCAGAGTAAAAGAAAAATAATTTTGTTGAAGACAGTCCTTCATTTTGAGATTTTAAGCATTTTTCTGTGGGTGCTTTCTATATAGTCCTTTAATATGACATGTATACTCAGATCTTTATGTGTCTTCTGGAAATTGCCAAATGAAGATAAATAAAAGACAGAATGGGAAGAATGATGCTTATGAATATATCCAACTCACTGGATTCTTTCTTCACTCAAGAAAATGTGCTAGGCAAACTGAGTTTGTCATACCAGCCCTGCTCAATTGCACCTAGAAGACCTTTTGTGGTTAGAATCCTACCACTTTTTCCTGTCAGAGCTTTTTGGTGGATTTATTGCTGCTCCTGTTTGGGGCGGAACAGTGCCGCTTTGCTGTACATTCGATAGAGAAATGTGACAGTCGATATAGGCACAGACACTATGTCAGGGGATATGAGAGAATCAATTTATTGAGATGCATGTGCAGGTTTTATGCCTGGGAATAGGGGCAATTCCATGGGCATGGACACGTGGTATCCTTGTCAATAGGTTTAAAGTCCTTCCCCTGGGGCACGCACCATTGGGTATCCTTTCCCTGGGCTTCCCATCAAGACCTGCAGTGTCTCTTCAGTGTCCATCTCTCAAGGGGTTACCCCACCCCCACATACCCCCATTTTTATTAATTAACAACCAGGAAACAGCCATACAGAATGACCAGTTTAGAACTTGAACCTTGGAACAGTGTTGTTACAAATGCCTACTTAGTTGAGAACCTGTTTCGAAACTGCTTTCTTTAACCTTTATTGAAATCTTTATTGAGACCTTTAATTGAACTAAATCTTTATTGAAATCTTTATTAGAACTGAACTTTTCTTTATGAATGTTTTAATTCTGAACCAGGATTTGTGACCTTTAGTTTCTGACGGTTTCCTTGTTTAACTGGAGTATAACATATAGAACCTTGATTGAAAAAGCCTTGTGTCAGCGGGGTAGTAAGTATTTAGGAGACTTTATTAACTGAGCAGTGTATGATGAGGTAAGCATGGTTGTATTTTCATGTGTATTTAGGTGCATAAATAAATTAAGAGGTTCTCACTCTTGCTGACTCGCACACTCACATATCTCCCTCATCCTGGCAGCTGCCTTTTTCATAAACTCATGCAAACAACCTGAGACCTTTGTTTCTCTGTGCTTTGTGAATGTCAACTGAGAAATTACAAATTTTTCTTATTATCCCTAAATTAGCAATACTTAGCCACACCCTTCCCTGGTCCCTGGATTATTTCTGTGGTCTACTCTGATGAAGGAACAGCTGCAACAGAGAATTTATGAAAACATAAAGGTGTCTGTAGATTAGAAGTGTGAGTAACAAAGTCTCAACCTAGTAGGTTTTCAATTAAAGTTTATTATATGATAAAAGCAATTCAGCATGCAGGGTGCGAGCAAAGCATTGCTTCACCCTCCCACCCCGAACACAGTGTAACTCTAACATTTATTTTGTCTCTACATACATATTCATTGCACTCGTGCATAGACATTCTGAGTACATTGTTAAGCAGTTTAACATATACCACTATAGCTAAGTCACTTTTGCAACCTCAGTGATAACCCCACCATAAATTCTGTCCCCCTTAGATGCTGGAAAATTTTAACTCTTCAAACTTCCGGCTACAATTCATTTAGTTCTTGACAAGGTTGTAGGAGATAAAGTGATTTAACACTATTTTGTTTATTTCTTCATGTGGATGTAAGTTGAATTTTTTGTTTAATTGTCTGGCCATATGTTTCTTTTCATGTCTCTATAGGAACCCCAAACACTCATTTGTTTTTACCGACATGAATCACATTCATACTTGTCACAGAAGTAAACCCAGTCTCCCCCGTTTTTTTGTCTTTCATTACAGAAACCATTCAAACCATTCAAACTTGTAACATACCCATAATAACAATCACATTCATAGAAATTGAAAACTAAGTTACCAAGTAAATAAACAAAGCAGTAACTTGATTTTTTTTTTGTTTTGTTTCTTCATATTATGGTGTTAAGGATTGAATCCTTACAGTTCTTACATTCAAAGGGTTTCATCTGCAGATAAAAACAGGACCAAGTGCTTACCTCTATGGTACTCCGGGATTTTGAGCTTCAAGTCCAGAAGTTCTCTTCTGTCAAGGAGTCTCTAGAGATTTCTAAGTGAGGACTAAATTCTTGCTATGAATTTATGGCAAAGATAAATGCCATTATTCCTGTATTATAGCTAGACGGTATCTGGAATATGTAATTTTCACAAATTATATGTAAGGATATTGTCAGGTTGGCAACTACATCCTAACTTCTTTCTGACTGTACTTTTCTTGAGAAGTTTTGCTTCTAGTATGATGACAATAGCTGCAGCCACAAAATCCCCAAATCATGAGAGCTAATGGGAGATGACAGAGTTAGCAGTAGAATAATATGTGTATGAAACTAGCCTTGGTTATGTTACATCTAAAAGTAGGAAAAATACTATTGTGTCTATAAAATGATTTTCAGTGTTATGCAGAACTAATTTTACCTTATGTTTTCTAGACCTAGCTAATCACAAACTTTGTCTACATTTGTTATCATCAATAAAATAAGTTAGAAAGCTTTTTGCAAAGTGGTCATCATCTGTCTATGTGCTGTCAAGGAACAAAGACCACTGGCAACATGTGTCTGAATATTAAGTCATCTGCTGAGAATCATTGTTGTCTTCATGAAGCTGTGTGTGCTTTCTATATGATCCATAGACCTGATAAATAAAATACACCAAAGTGCCCTACTAAGTGATAGGTTTGGGGTTTTTTTTTATATATCGGAAAAGAAACTTGAAAATGTCATCTTAAGATTTAAATTTTATTAATCGAATCTGATTTTTATGAATGCAAATAATCACTAAAGCTGGAAAAATTTGCTTTAAATTGGACCAGAAACATAATTTTAATATTTGATGGCCTGCTGAATTTAAATGGAGAATTATCTTTATGAAACATGCTCTTCATAATTTTGTATTAAATGAGAATTAAACAAAACAACATAAATCTTCTAAAAAGGTATTAAACTAAATGGTAGTATTATAAATATGTTAAATGCATTATGTTCTGATTTAGCAGTCATACAGTATACTATGTAAGATATATATTTGGCAGTTCTCTCCTGCTGCATGATAGAATCTGATCCTGCAAGTTGCTGTCTGGTCTACAGTTAAAAGAGTCTGTCCATGCTGAAATCATAATCCCTATGTCGAATATTTACATATAGTATCAGAGTATGTAGCAACTGGTTGGTAAAACTTTTTGAGGCTGTTCCCATTCCAGTAGCAGTTACAAAACCCAAATGCAATACAGAATTGGAATATTTTGGCATGTTTTGATCACCTGAAGACAAAATGCTAAAACCATAAACCCACCCTAACTATATCCAGCATTAAAAAACCCCCAAACATTATGTCACAAACCAGTTGGGTTTTTAATAATTTATATTTTACCACTTTTTTCCACACACGGTCTTTCAATAGTCTTTCAATATTGCTGGCATCTAAAATAAAATTGGAGTTCACTGCACAGAGGAGACTCTTTTTTGTATGAGAATTTTAATTTTTTTTTCATTTGCATCGAGATTTACATGGCAACAAGATTCACTAGACAGAGTTAGAGGTTATTATAAATAGTCAAGATTATATAACCTAACATCACTTTAGTTTCTAGTAAAAATTCCCATAGTCATGTGAGATTTTTAATTCATTTGTCATTTGGTTTTCTTTAGCACAGTTTAATGCAGCCAAGACTTTAAGAACTTTGGGATTGTATTGTATTTGCAGAAATGCATAAATACCTTGGGGAAAAAACCTAACTAAAATGACGACAAGATGTGTATTACATAAATTTTCACCTAAAACATCTAACATACGTTTTTTCTACCAAAAAGCTTGTCAGCTTCAAATTTGAGTATGATAGACTGGATCACACAAACTTAAAATAACTTGGATAAATGCTGATCTGTACGAGCAGCATATTTGGTCTTACTAGAATCTGGAAACTATGTGAAGAGGAACAAATAATAACAGTGAAAACCTATCATGAGCTATTGTGTTGCTTATAAGATAGTTTGTAATGAGGTTTTCCCCAAGAATTCTAGCTCACAAAATTTTGTGAAGGTTTTATTTTTAATATTCCTGCATAGTAATCTTACTGAACTAAAAATTAAGCCTCCTGAGACATCTAACACTGAAAGTGTACAGTACACACTGAAGCCTTTATATGGAGACGTACTTCAAATAAACACCTAATATTCAGTTCTCAGCGCATTGCGTAAATCTAAAATAAAAGAGAAACAAATATTGAAAGAAATACAGAGAAAGAGATATGCTACTTGGTGCATATAATGGCAAAAATTACTTGCTGTTAACTACATTGGCAATTGAATATTGAGGGCATATAAAGCTGACAACAGGAAAAGGGTTACATGTTCTTGTATAATTAACTGTATTTACTGCTGATGCATGTTCCCTAGAAATGTATTCTACTGTAAATAAAAATTCTGTTATGACATTACAAAAGTCTATGTAATTAGCAACATGCATCAAAAGGCCTCTGATAGCTGTATTAAAAGTAATTTCCAATTAGGAAATAAGGAAATAAGGAAGTGTTTTAGCAGTAAAGTACTAATGCTTTTCCATTTGGTCTGCTGTCTTCTGTACTGCAATATATTCAACCTTACTGGCAAGCTGATCACACTAATTATTATTACATCTAGTCATTCAGCTATTCTGATGATTACTGCAGATGAATACCTTAGGGTCACAACATCAGTGATACAAATCAGAAGTAACTGTAGTCCAAATATACTACACTCCTAAATAAGAATTCGTTAATTTGATTTTTATTTTCTTTATAAATGTGCTATTAAAAAGTTGGCCATTTTAATTAGTGTGTATCTCCTGTAAAATTTCTCCTTGGCAATTCCATGAAGGAAGCAGACTTCCTGTTGAGAAAATGGGCACAAAACTGCTGCTGTAGTGGGCTTGTGAACAATGGATATCTTTGCTTCAACTTAAAACACCTGGAAATTACCTGAGAGAGCCCAAGTGTTTTTATTCATCCTTCATCCATACATGTTGCACAATGTTAGATTATATTTACAAATAAACACTGAATTGCATGGCTTGCAAATTCACAGTACATTGTATGTCAGGACCATAGAAATCATCATTAAATCCAAACAGTCCTGAACAGTACAATTCATTACATATCTAAAATGCATTTAATTTGGAACCAAATCTTGTCCTTCTTTTGTTTTCTCTTATGAATTTGAATACTTATATATGAAACTATAAATGTCTGTAGATATTTTTATAGCATAACACATATGTGGCATAAGAAGTGTTTTTTCATTTGAATCTATATTTGAAGGACTATATCAGGTAAGGTATAAGCAGATCTAGAGAAGTTCTAATGTGGGTAGCATTTCTTCATATTAAAATATTAAGATAACAATTATCAGGGTTATCTGCAGAGGTAGTGCCTTTTTTTTTCTTCTTCCTTTTCTTTCTTTCTTTTACATCCTAGTACAGATAATGGTATTACATCCTAGTACAGATAATGGTATTACTAACATATAAGACAAAACTATTTTCTGTGCAGGTGTTTCTGTTGGATCAGCCAAAATACATAGAACAGAGACAATGGAGTGACTTGTGGGTTGGCATGTTTTGTGTGAGGGAGAGCAGGCTGATGCTAAGAGAGGACTTTTCATTAAAAATGGTGTTGAGTTTCAGTGTGTCACTTTTTCATTGATTCTTTTGATTCAGGAAGTATTTCTAAGTTCTCTACATTCTTGGATTTTGATTCAACATGCTTGTAAATAACTAGAATCCAACCCTGCTTTGCAGGTTTTGAGGTTAGAAGTCAAAATTAATTATTTTCTCAGGAATTCTGTCCTGTTTGTTAGTCAGTAGACCTTTAGAATAAACACAGGTTTTATCTAATGTCAGCTTCCTGAGAAGACTGCTGTCTACCCCATAGATACTGAGGTTTCTTTGGTGGGCAAATGTGGTGGTGGTTATGCTTCCTTCTTGTGACCTGGTCTAAGGTATCTGCTGTAACAAAGCTAGTGATCCTCCAATCTGTTAGAGATTATGAGTCATACAGTATTTTTGGCCTGAGTTTCTTGAAGAAAGTGAGAATGGACCAGGAATAACAGCAGTACATAGGAATTAGACTACACACTGCTTCTGATTTATAAGCTTTTAGTAGGGCTGTTTTTCAGGGGAAGGATTTTACTTTGCAACATTTAAATATCGTCTGCTTACTGTTTGTCCGTAAAGTAGTTTATGTGCCATATTTGAGGCCATCTATGTGTATTTTTTAAAATGTCATCTCTATTCATATTATGTTCAAGGGACAGCACTAAAAAACAGTTTCTTTTGAGACGTTCTACCAGTATGTGGCATATAGATCTGTGACAAGTGATATTAGAGAAGGTCATGTCACATTTAACTGGCTGCATTAGATCCTTCTGATTTCCCCAGTGTTAATCAGACACTGATTAATACTACTTGATTTCAAGCAAGGTATCAGAAGGCATAACTTAGAGTGAATATTCTCAGGCCAATGTATTTTTACCTTAGAACTTTTATTAAAACAAGACTAACATTCCATTTTATCTTAATATCCTCTTTTTATCCACCCTCTCTCTCTCCTTTCCCTCCTTCCCCATAGCCTCCCTCCATCCATATACCTCCTTGAGGTACAATGCTTGACACAGAGATCCAAATAAGTACTCTGTTCCTATAAAACAGAGGAGCACGTGTGCACTTTATTTGAATAGAAATGAGGCAGAATCAAGGAAGAAAAAATTCCACTGTGGATTCTTTTTCTACTGTAATGTTGAAGTGAAATCTGTGTTCAGATCCACCATACCTCTCTTCAACTGCCTTGCTTTGTTCTACAGAAGTAGATTGCCCTTCAGTATACAATTTTTGTAAAGCTCCAGGCTGTTTATATCATAAAAATATGAAGAATCTACTTACATTGTTTTAATTTGTGACGAAGCTCTGAAAACACTAGTTTTGGTGGTTTAGTGAATTGTATTACTGTGTCTGTATTTTCTGTATGTTCATGTGTATTTTTTTCTTTCTACTCTTCCTTTTGAATTTCAAGGCAAGTGAAAGCATGAGCTATATATGGTTCATGTACTTTAAAGAATTATTTATGAGTCTTGGGCATTGGCACACTTTTACTACATTGTATTTTGCTACAACAGCTGAATGCTGTTTTCCTTTTCAAACAACTCAGTGCTCCAAATCTCAATGTAATTGATTATATGACTAACCTAGAACAAACTTTTGAATTTAAAAACTGAGTGGAGGAGCTGATAATCCGGACTTAGTCTGATACTTCAAGTAATTTCAAAGGACTTTTTATGTCCTTTGAACAAGTTCAAATTTTGCCAGCTATAGAAGCTTGTAAAGTAATGTGAGGTCACTAGATGTGGAAGACAACCACCTGAGTCTTAAGTATTATTATGCAGATAATTTAGCATGGGTATGGTCAAGCAAGTGATTTCTGTGCCATCATTTGCAATAATTTTACAGATTTTCAATTCAGCCGATTGTCTTATTGCTGACTTTAACACTAATGTGAGATGGGCTTTCGGCTATTCAACACTGTCAAGACACAAAATTTCTGGATGTACATAAAAGAGATCTTTAAGTGTCTGGGAAATATTGATGTTGAAAAGCAAGAGACTTAGTGAGTGTAGTCAGCTCCAAGTGTTAGGCAATATGTGAACCAACTTTAGTCTAATAATAATGTAGTTAAGTGGGTTTTTTACCTGTGACAAAACTGATTTAAGAGGGCTTCCACCTTGCTGCAGCCCTTAACTGTTTGGTTTTGTCCTCGCTTCTTAGTTCACCATTTCCTTGGTGGAGCTGGTGGAGTGTTTCTAGATCTGCCTGGTAAGCTGAGTCCCTGAAACCATCTGCATTAAAAGTTTGAGAGTGAGGTTTCTTTAAGAACTCAGCCCAGTGTTGCAGTTTACAGCTCAGTTCCCCTAAGACTTGGAACAGGACAGGGAAGATGACAGTAAGTTACCAGGTGAGGATCAAGGAGGTGATGCAGGTGAATGGGAAACTGGAAATTACTTTTTCTGTCAGAGAGATCAGTGAAGACAGGACCTCTCAAACATCTCCAAATGGGGTGTGGTGTGTAAGATGGTGTAATGAGCTAAGCAGGACTTGACATTCATTTCAGCAACATGCTCTCAAGATTTCCCTATGAACAAAACTCCCTTGTCACTGTTTTTGATCCCCTTTCTTTGAGAGATGGAGCAGACCTGGCCTAAATGGCTGACAAAGAGCAGGAGAGATTTCCTTGTGGATAGTGGTTAAAGCAAGTAGACTTGCCTGGCTGGCATCAGGTCAGAGGCTGCATCAGATTCGGTCAGTCGGGCTCCTCCTGATAAAATTGTTATTCTGGGCCTCAAGGACTTAAAGAGTAATGCCTTCCTTTCTCAGGTCATGCTTTGTCCTCATGCTTCTGGACATGCTGTCTTTCTACAGTTGCTTTATATTCCTAGTTTTATCTTTGATTCTAAACTCCAAGACAGAGCAGGCAGTAGACAGAAGTAGACATTCCTTTCCCTCAAAAGTACTGTTGCTAGAGGTGTTTTGGGACAGAGTTCAAACAAGGAGGAGCAGCTGAAACTGGAAATGCTTTGAACTGTGCAGTTGACTTCCATGTATACGCAGTGCTCTACTAGCTGTGCATGTTACATCAAACCGTACATTGTTTGTGTTTTGCACTGGCCCCTATAACATGGCTAACTGTGACCTTCTTGATGGTTGATCTAACTCAGAGACAGGAAACTGATACACACAGATATTTTTCAGTTCTTCTCTTATCTGAATTTGTTAAAGTCCCTTAAATTCTTGGGCATGGATTTGGGAATATCCTTGCAGCTGTATCTGGGGTAGTGATTATGAAATTATAATTTTGATATGTTGTCTTAAATGACAAGTACACTAAAATTGTTTGTAGCTTCATCTATATCATAAAGTAAACTACCATTCTAGTTGGCAACAAGTCTGTAAAACAGGCCAAATTATTGTTTCATAGCAATGACTTTTTTTTTCTCTTTTCCTCTCTATGCATATTTTATAATACATAGTATACAATTTGTGCATTCATAATAGGACACTGGGCTAGGTGGATCTTTGTTGACCTTTGTTATGGCTATTATATCCTAATACGTACTTATATATAGATAAAGATCTAAAGAGACACAATATTTTGTGGTTATAAGGAGGTACAGCTTTCTTGCATTACACTAACAGAGAATTTTCCCCTTAGGGTGATTGATCACAGTGTCATGAGAGAGGGATTTTTAAGTCTGAATCTGCCACTGCCCATCTTTGGAAAGTCATTTAATAGCTCTGTAAACTAGATTTAGTGCTTCATTTCATGCTCATGGTGTGATGAATGATGATTAATATTTGCAGAATGAATTCAATGTATGCATGTATTTCATAGTGTCAGATGAAAAAACTTCATATAGAAAAATACACAAACATATGTGGCAGCTGCAGCTAGCAAAGAATGTGTATAAAGTTAGATGCACAGTTTGTATAAAATTACTGTAAAGAAACACAGTGCTAATGCTGATACAGCATGTGGCATATATTGTTGTTGAAGATTATAAGGAGGTAAGCTACTATGAATTTATTCCCAGCTTTGCATTCTTCAAAAATCTCTTTAAATTCTATTAAAAATGTTGCACTTTTATGTAGGTAACTGTCCTAGTTCAGCAGGAGGGACCAGCTAACCCTGTGTGTGGGTGATCAAAGCTGTGTATTCTACCCCTCTATTCATTCCCCAAGGTCAATGGGCCATTAGCAGCAGCTGCCCAGGGAGCCATTATCACTTCACACCCAGCCTGAGGGGGGCGGAGCTGCTAATGGGCCATCAACAGCTCAACACCCCCTGGCTCCCAGAGTTAATCACCCATTGTGTGAGTCCCCGCCCAGGGGGAGGGACTGAGTGCTCCCTGAGGGTACATAAGTGGTGGGTAGGAAGACCTCAGGAACCTCTTGTCGGATCCAGAGCAGCAGCAGGACCTTGACAGGAGGAGATCCCCGCTCTCGCCCAGACCACAGCCCTCACCTGCACCAACAGGTTTTTCTTTTCCTTTTGCTCTGGACTTGGGGGAACCACAGGGGTCTCAGCACAAGGGCAAACAAACCCCCTTGGGTTTGTGCCCCAGGACGCTGGGTTATACTGCTGGGGTTTTATGAGTTGAAAGCAATTTCCCTTGTGTGTCAGTGTTGTTATTGTAATATTATTATTAAATTTTAGGTCTGACTTATAATCTCTCTCATGGTGAGTTCATTTCCCTTGCTGGTTCACCTTTAAACCAGCACATCTTTTGGCGCCCAACGTGGGGCCACGAGAGAGAAGTCAGAATTACAATTTCATTTTGTGTATTTGGATACAGAAACTCCCTGACTACCACGTTGCTTGATGTATTCATGTGGATGGTGTATCTGGGCCTGTTCATACTTCAACACATGGGGAACCATTTGCCTATTTTGATGCTCTCTTTAATACCAGGGAGAAGGATCAAAATTGCTTTATTAATATACTATGTTTATGTTGTCATAACATCAGAAGCAATGAATTTCATTGTGAATGTATATTCAGTCTGGTCTGCCTGTCCTGGTTTGGGTTGTTACCTCTGGGGTCTCATTAAAAATAGCACCCAGACTGTGGGGAAAACAGGCGGAGATGGTTACTTCCACCTTTTCACCTCTGCTACAACAATCATTGAAAATATTGAGCTTCCTTTTGATGTTAGGGACAGCATAATCCTACTGTTAGTGCTGTTAGTGTTGCTTTGTCTCCTCTGTACTGTATTCACCATGTTTAGGGTCAGAACTGGGCTTTCTAAGGAGACTTGCTGGAGGCCTGCCCTGGGAGCGGATGATGTTGAGTGGCACGGGAAGTGGGAAGATATGGGCCAGTATTTGGAGACCTTCTCTCCTCAAATGATCTGGAAATTCACCCCAGAACAACTGCAGGACCCTGCCAAAATGCTAAGCTATGTGAAAGGAAGATGCTCTGGTAGTCCCAGAGATGTGCAGCTCACAGCAACCTGCTGGGCCCTGGCCACTGCCTACCGCACACTGCTTGGTGTGGTACAGCATCATCAGGAGGAGGAGAAAAGGAGCAAATCCACAGGCACCATGTCCACCCAAACCACAGCTGAGCCAGAGAGGAAGAGAGATACATCAACCAGCACCATGTCCGCCCAAACCATGGCTGAGTCAGAGAGAAGAGACACATCAACCAGCACCATGCCCACACAAACCACAGCTGAGCCAGAGAGAAAGGGAAACAAATCAACCAGCACCATGTCCACACAAACCATGGAGGAGCCAGAAGGACAACAGAAACTGATAGCAGTTGCCCCTGTCCAGAAAAGAAAATCAAAGACCAAATCAGTTCGTATAGCGCATGACGAGGAAGAGTCAGGACCTTCATCTCAAGCAGAAGAAATGGAGCCAGAAATAATCACCCGCTCCCTATCCCTGGGAGAGCTGCATGAGCTCCGGAGAGAGTTCACACAACAGGCAAATGAGTCCATCTTGACCTGGCTACTTCGAATCTGGGATGCTGCAGCCAATGATACAATTCTAGATGGGAGTGAGGCAAGGCGGCTGGGATCCCTTTCTCGAGATGTTGTCATTGATCAGGGCATTGGAAAGAGACAGGAAACTCTCAGCCTCTGGCGGCGACTGTTGTCAAGCGTGAGGGAGAGATATCTTTGTAAGGAGGACCTCCACGTACAGCAGGGACAGTGGAATACGATGGAACAAGGTATCCGGTGCTTAAGGGAATTAGCCGTACTGGAGATAATCTTTTCAGAGGATGAGAGATTCCCTAAAAGTCCAGATGGTGTCCAGTGCACATCCCAGATGTGGTTAAAATTTGCACGACTGGGGCCAGAAATGTATTCTCGCTACCTTGCAACATTGCAATGGAGAGAGGGAGAAGACAAGGTGGGTGCACTGGTCAGCAAACTCAGGATTTATGAAGACACTGTCACTGCTCCATTACGAGCCCACGTCTCAGCTGTGGAAACAAAACTGGCTGAACTGGAAGAGAAGATTAAGGAAGGACTCTTCCATATCTCTCCAAAACAAACGAGAGTCTCGGCCATCAGAAGCAGGCGTCTTCCAGCTAAGGAGAAAGGGTACACTCCACGCGGCAATCTGTGGTTTTTGCCTCCATGAGCATGGAGAAGATATGAGGAAGTGGGATGGGAAACCCACCTCTTCCTTAGCAGCTCGGGTACGTGAATTGCAAAGAGGCACAACTAACACAGGGAATTCTTCAAGGTTGAAGGCTGCTCCGGTCTCTCGTGGGCAAGGCTCCAGACAGTATAGGAATGATGATGTTATGCCCGATCCTCTTGAAGGAACCTCCCGGTCATATTCACAGGGAGAGCGCAGTGAATACCATGACCAGAACTAGGGGGGCCCTGCCTCTAGCCAGGTAGAGGAGAGGGACAATCGGGTTTATTGGACTGTGTGGATTCGGTGGCCTGGCTCATCAGACCCACAGAAATACAAAGCTTTAGTGGACACTGGTGCACAATGCACGTTGATGCCATCAGGATACGTTGGGGCAGAATCCATCTCTATTTCTGGCGTGACAGGGGGATCCCAACAGCTGACTGTACTGGAAGCTGAAGTCAGCTTGACTGGGAAGGAATGGCATAGACACCCCATTGTGACTGGTCCAGAAGCCCCATGTATCCTTGGCATAGACTACCTGAGGAATGGATATTTCAAAGACCCAAAGGGACTGCGTTGGGCCTTTGGCATAGCTGCTGTGGAGACAGAGGAAATCAGACAGCTGAGCACCTTGCCTGGCCTCTCAGAGGACCTTTCTGCTGTGGGACTGCTGAAAGTTGAAGAACAATTGGTACCGCTGGCCACAGCCACAGTGCACCGTCGGCAATACCGCACTGACCGAGACTCTGTGACCCCCATACACAAGATGATTCGTGAGCTGGAGAGCCAAGGGGTGGTCAGCAAGACTCACTCACCCTTTAATAGCCCCATATGGCCAGTACGAAAGTCCAGTGGAGAGTGGAGGCTGACGGTGGATTACCGTGGTCTCAATGAGGTCACACCCCCCTGAGTGCCGCTGTGCCGGACATGCTGGAGCTTCAGTATGAGCTGGAGTCCAAGGCAGCCAAGTGGTATGCCACCATCGACATTGCCAATGCCTTTTTCTCCATTCCGTTGGCAGCAGAGTGCAGGCCGCAGTTTGCTTTCACCTGGAAGGGGGTGCAGTACACCTGGAATCGACTGCCCCAGGGGTGGAAACACAGTCCCACCATTTGCCATGGACTGATCCAGACTGCATTGGAAAAGGGTGAGGCTCCAGAACATCTACAGTGCATCGATGACATCATTGTATGGGGGAACACAGCAGGGGAGGTTTTTGAGAAAGGAAAGAAGATAATCCAGATTCTCCTAAGAGCTGGTTTTGCCATTAAATGAAGTAAGGTCAAGGGACCTGCTCAGGAAATTCAGTTCCTAGGAGTGAAGTGGCAAGACAGGCGTCGCCAGATTCCAACAGAGGTGATCAACAAAATAGCAGCTATGTCCCCACCGACCAGCAAGAAGGAAACTCGGGCTTTCCTAGGTGCTGTGGGCTTTTGGAGGATGCATATCCCTGAGTACAGTCAGATTGTAAGCCCTCTCTACCTTGTGACATGGAAGAAAAATGATTTCCAGTGGGGCCCTGAACAACAACAAGCCTTTGAGCAGATTAAACAGGAGATTACCCATGCAGTAGCCCTTGGGCCAGTCAGGACAGGACAGGATGTGAAGAATGTGCTCTACACTGCAGCCGGGGAGAATGGCTCATCCTGGAGCCTCTGGCAGAAAGTACCTGAGGAGACTTGAGGACGACTGCTGGGATTCTGGAGTCGGGGATACAAAGGATCTGAGGCCAGCTACACCCCAACTGAGAAGGAGATCCTGGCAGCTTATGAAGGAGTTCGAGCTGCCTCAGAAGTGATTGGCACTGAGGCACAGCTCATCCTGGCACCCCGACTACCAGTGTTGGGCTGGATGTTCAAAGGAAAAGCTCCTTCTACCCATCATGCCGCTGACGCCACATGGAGTAAGTGGATCGCTCTGATCACGCAGCGAACCCGGATAGGGAATCCTAATCGCCCTGGGATTTTGGAAATCATCACTAACTGGCCGGAAGGTGAGAGTTTCAGATTGTCCTCTGAAGAAGAAGAGGAGCAGGTGACACGAGCTGAGGAGGCCCCACCATATAACCAGCTACCAGAAGAGGAGAAGCGATATGCTCTCTTCACAGATGGCTCTTGCCGCATTGTAGGGACAAGCCGGAAATGGAAAGCAGCTGTATGGAGTCCTACACATCGAGTTGCAGAAGTGACTGAAGGACAAGGTGGATCAAGTCAGGTTGCAGAGCTGAAAGCTGTTCAGCTGGCTTTGGATATCGCTGAACGAGAGAAGTGGCCAAGACTCTACCTTTACACTGACTCGTGGATGGTGGCCAATGCTCTGTGGGGATGGCTGGAGTGTTGGAGAAAGGCCGGCTGGCAGCGCAAAGGGAAACCCATCTGGGCGGCTGAGATGTGGCAGGACATCGCTGCCCGGGTAGAGAAGCTGAGTGTGAAGGTCCGTCACGTAGATGCTCATGTACCCAAGAGCCGGGCTAATGAGGAGCATCGTAACAACGAGCAGGTGGATCGAGCTGCCAGGATTGAAGTCTCTCAGGTAGATCTGGATTGGCAGCATAAAGGTGAATTGTTTCTAGCCCGATGGGCCCATGATGCCTCTGGTCATCAGGGCAGAGATGCGACATACAGATGGGCTCGTGACCGAGGGGTGGATCTAACCATGGACAGTGTCTCACAGGTTATCCATGACTGTGACACATGTGCTGCCATCAAGCAGGCCAAGCGGGTGAAGCCTCTATGGTATGGTGGATGGTGGTCGAAATACAGGTATGGGGAGGCCTGGCAAGTTGACTACATAACACGTCCCCAAACACGCCAAGGCAAGCACTACGTGCTGACCATGGTAGAGGCAACCACTGGATGGCTGGAGACATACCCCGTATCTCACGCCACTGCCCGGAATACCATCCTGGGCCTTGAGAAACAAGTCCTGTGGAGACACGGCACACCAGAAAGAATAGAGTCTGACAACGGCACCCACTTCAAGAACAGCCTCATAGACACCTGGGCCAGAGAGCACGGCATTGAGTGGGTGTATCATATCCCCTACCATGCTCCAGCTGCCGGGAAAGTTGAGCGATGTAATGGACTGCTGAAAACAACCTTGAAGGCGTTGGGTGGGGGAACTTTCAAACACTGGGAGCTGCATTTGGCAAAGGCCACCTGGTTGGTCAACACCAGGGGCTCCATCAATCGAGCTGGCCCTGCCCAATCAGAACTCTTGAATACCGTAGATGGAGATAAAGTCCCTGTGGTCCATATGAGAGGTATGTTAGGAAAGACTGTTTGGGTGAGTCCCACCTCAAACAAAGGCAAACCCATCCGAGGGATTGTCTTTGCTCAAGGACCTGGTTGCACTTGGTGGGTAATGCAAAAAGATGGAGAAACACGTTGTGTACCACAAGGGGACCTAATTTTGAGCGAGAAGAGTTTGTAATGTTTCATTGTATATATGTGTATATATATGTATAGGTAAAAAGGGGATTAATTTGGGAATGACTAGATGGAGTAGAATAAGGGGTGGATAATGTCCTAGTTCAGCAGGAGGGACCAGCTAACCCTGTGTGGGGGTGATCAAAGCTGTGTATTCTACCCCTCTATTCATTCCCCAAGGTCAATGGGCCATTAGCAGCAGCTGCCCAGGGAGCCATTATCACTTCACACCCAGCCTGAGAGGGGCGGAGCTGCTAATGGGCCATCAACAGCTCAACACCCCCTGGCTCCCAGAGTTAATCACCCATTGTGTGAGTCCCCGCCCAGGGGGAGGGACTGAGTGCTCCCTGAGGGTACATAAGTGGTGGGTAGGAAGACCTCAGGAACCTCTTGTCGGATCCAGAGCAGCAGCAGGACCTTGACAGGAGGAGATCCCCGCTCTCGCCCAGACCACAGCCCTCGCCTGCACCAACAGGTTTTTCTTTTCCTTTTGCTCTGGACTTGGGGGAACCACAGGGGTCTCAGCACAAGGGCAAACAAACCCCCTTGGGTTTGTGCCCCAGGACACTGGGTTATACTGCTGGGGTTTTATGAGTTGAAAGCAATTTCCCTTGTGTGTCAGTGTTGTTATTGTATATTATTATTGAATTTTAGGTGTTACTTATAATCTCTCTCATGGTGAGTTCATTTCCCTTGCTGGTTCACCTTTAAACCAGCACAGTAACAGTAAATTTGAAGGGACTGGATGTGTGTGCTGTGGAGACACTGTTGGAGCTGACAAAGGATTCCTTTAATTAAGCAAGCATGTACTTGTTGGGATTTTATATGCTCTTAGATCTAAAGTGTGAGTTGTGTATTGAACTTGTTTCTGTACTTAGCGTGTTGTAGCTTCAAGGACTAGTTAATGAGGTCAGCAGCTCCTGCCACCCTCTCAACAGATGTGTGTAATCGGCCAATTAGAGCGGGCATTGTCATGTAAACAGCATTGTTAACCAATTATCAGTGCCAAGGTGGCAGAGCTGTGGAGGGATTCAGCTTTTGAAGTGTATAAGAGTTTTGTGAGCGGATGAATAAAGTTGCCTGTTGCAGTAACTTCTGTGAAGTCGTCTCAGCAGGTCACAAACCCGCCTCCCTCTGTTACAACTGGCGCCCGAAAACAGTTTGCTAGCGTTTCGCAAAATCTGGCTGGACCAGACGTGCAATTTTAGTCCGCGGAATCTGAAGAATTCAGACGTGTGGACCCTGTCCCGCAGAATCCGGTACCTGGACGTGTAGGACGTTGCCCGCAGGATCCAGCTCGTCTGGCTATGTGAGTGCCCCTCGCAAGAGTAAGTAGTGGGAGGACAGGTTGAACACGCCAAAGGTTTTGTCGACACCCCGGACGTGAAGGGCTGTAAACGAGTGAAAAATGGAGAAGGATGCAGCCCAGCAATTGTTCTTAGAGTTTCTCGCTGTGCGAGGCGTTGCTGTGTCCACGAAAAAGCTGTTATGTTTGCTCGCGTGGGCTAAGAAAGCAGGACTCTTTAATCTGTCATCGCAACTTTTTGATGTGTTGGAATGGGAACAAGTAGGTAATAAGCTCCGTGAAAAAGTAATAGATGGAGGGAAAGAGGCGAAAGAACTAGGACCAGCCTGGCGAGAAGTTATGAGCCACCTTAAGCAGTACCAGGCTGAGAAAAAAGTGGCTATAGCAGCTCAACATATGCTAGATGACAATGAGGACCGGCATGGCCAGTCTGGACTTTTCAAGACGGTTCCTCTAGTCCCTGGTGTGGAAGTACCAGTCCTTCAGAACGCTGGTGAGGTGCAAGAGGCAGGCGCAGCTGCCGAAGCCTCAAATTCCGCTACGTCAACTGCCGATGCTAGGGACGCTGGCTGCCGTCCGAAAACGCCGAGGTCGACCCCGCTCCCGCCCAGCGGCCCCAGCGGCTCCAGCGGCTCTGATTCCGATGATGACATCGCCCGCAAGCGCCGAGATCGGGGCTCTCAGATCCCCTCCGCTCCGCGCTATCCGCTGCCGCCGTGGGCTCCACCACCCCCTTCCCCCGCCAGCATCACGGATAATCTGAGGGCTCTTGACTTCGGGAATGACGTAATGATAGAGTCGGGTGGGGGGTTACTACTGCGTCCTAGGAATGGGGGGAATTGGTCCGGGATAATACGGGATGCCTTGCTGGAGGGTGATTGGGCGGCGGTAGGGGCTTTGGGGTCTCATTGTGGGTTTCCCGTACTGCAAACTACCAACCCGCAGGGCCAGGCCGTAGGAACTCACAAGCCTTATGAATGGAAGTTGTTACAGCAGCTACGAGCTACGGTTACTCAATACCAGCTGCATAGTGAACCGGTAAAGCAAATGCTGGGGTATGTCTTTAGCGCAGAGCTTTTGTGTCCAAATGACTGCATGGCCTTGGCAAAATTGCTATGCACACCATCTCAATATGTGCAGTGGGAAAGGTTATGGGAGGAGGAATGCAGAAAGGTTGTGAATACACCAGTCCCACAGGGGCATGCATTGCATGGGTTACAGCTCGATATGCTAATGGGGCAAGGCCCGTATGCAGCGACTCCCAGACAGCTCCAGTTTCCTGCTGAGTTCCATAGAGCGTCTGCAGAGGCAGCTCATAAGGCGTTGTTGCGTATCCCAACAGAGAAAAAGGGGCCAAATTGGGCGAATGTGCGTCAGGGTGAGCGAGAGACTTATGAGACCTTTATTAATCGCTTAGTCAGTGCTTTAGAATCTGACGCGGATTTACAGGAAGGTATGAGGGAGAATCTCCTTAAGACCTTCGCCTTTGAACATGCAAATGGCAAAACTAGATTGCTCTTAAGCACTTTGCCTAAGGAGGCCTCGCTGGTGGATATGCTGGACCGTGTTTCCAGAGCTCAGGCACAACAGCAAAATGTATTTTTAGCTGAGGCTGTGGGGGAGGCTGTGAAGGAGCAGAATAAGTCTATCACAAATATGCTTCAACAGCTTCCCATGCTCATGGCAGTTGTAACACGGCCGCATACCAGAAAGGGGGATGGGCGTCGCAATGGCAACCGGGTGTGTTTTCGTTGCGGCAAGCCAGGGCATGTTCGTAAACAATGCATGGCTGGACCAGTGTGGTGCACCCTGTGTCAAAGTAAGAGTCATGCTGGCGAAGCGTATAGAAGGTTGGGAAACGGGATAGGAAGCGCAAATGGGGGTCGCGCGGGGACAACAGTAACTCCCAATGTTGTGAATGGGGCGCTCCCGCCACTGCCGGGAGCCTCGGGATTGACCTGGCAACAACAGTAGATGTTGTCTTGACTGACACGTCTCCTCAAATGATTCCTACTGGATGGCAGAAACCGAGAGACTCCTTTGGAGCATTGCTGTTAGGTCGATCGTCGGCAGGGCTTAAAGGGTTAGTGGTGCTGCCAGGCTTGATTGATGCTGATTACACGGGGGAGGTTAAAATAGTAGCACACACCTTGCAACCCCCCATGGTCATCCCAGCGGGAAGCCGCATAGCCCAAGTCGTGCCGCTGAGCAACCTGCTACAAACAATGTCCTTAGGCAAAAGTGTGAATAACATTCGGGGTGATCGTGGTTTCGGTTCTTCAGGACCAGTGTCGTGTTTGTCGCTGCAGCTAAAATCGCAACCCATTTTGAAAGTCATTCTCTCCTATAACGGAGAGCGGTACCCTATTCAGCTGCTGCTAGACACGGGGGCAGATGTCACAATGGTTAGCCAAACCTTGTGACTGCCGCATTGGCCGTTACAGGTGGCCACGGAAGGGGTTACTGGCCTCGGGGGCATAACCACTGCAAGGACATCCCTTGGTCCTGTACAGATCGCTACCGAGGAATCGGTGGCTTCCATAGTCGTCTATGTCTGTCCCCTTCCCCCCGGACTCCCAGGCCTTCTTGGCAGAGATGCGATGGCGCAAATGGGAGTAACACTGTCTACCATGGGAACGGTTTTTTCACAGCGGCCATTGGAAAGCCACCACCACCCCGGCCACTCATCTGGCTGACCAATGAGGCTGTCTGGGTGGAGCAATGGCCGTTGACAAAAGAGCGGCTGGAAACTGCTCATCAACTCATATCAGAACAAGTTGAACAAGGCCATTTAAAGGAGTCCGTTAGTCCATGGAACACCCTGATATTTGTCGTGCCAAAGAAGTCAGGGAAGTGGCGTTTGCTTCACGACTTGTGAAAGGTTAATGAGCAGATGCAGCCTATGGGGGCAGTGCAGTCAGGTCTACCAAACCCGGCTATGCTGCCTGAAAATTGGCCGCTGCTGATTATTGATCTTAAGGATTGCTTCTTCACAATCCGTTTACACCCTAATGATACTCAGAGGTTTGCATTCACCCTGCCTTCGCTTAATAGGGCAGAACCGGCAAAACGGTTTGAATGGACCGTCCTGCCCCAAGGCATGAAGAACAGCCCCACCTTATGTCAGCTCTATGTAGCGGCTGCGCTAGCTCCACTAAGGCAAACATGGCCACATGTATTAATTTACCAGTACCTAGACGATGTGGTTTTCTGTCAACAACAGTCCTTTACTTCTGAACAAACTCAGCAAATCCTTGATACCTTCTCTGCCTTTGGACTTCAAATAGCACAGGAAAAGCTCCAGACTAGCCAGCCTTGGAAGTATTTAGGGTGGGCTATCTCAGATTCAGTGATCCGTCCCCAAAAACTGACCATATCAACAGAGGTTGTTACCCTGCATGATGCTCAGAAACTATTAGGGGATCTGCAATGGGTACGGCCAGTGGTAGGCTTACGGAATGAAGACCTTGCACCTCTGTTGCCACTGCTGAAGGGTACAGACCCTACCCAGCCTGTCTGTGTCTCTGATGCACAACGTATGGCCCTCCAAAACATTGTAGACAAAGTTAATAATAGATGGGCACACCGCAGAATTCTCAATTTTCCATTTTCGGTTTTTGTTCTCCTGTCAGCCCCATTCGTGAATGCAGTGATTGCTCAATGGCAAAAGAAAAAGGGGGGAAAACAGAAGGAGAGAGTGTGTTTGATAGAGTGGGTATTTGGTCCAGTTGTGCCCAAGAAAAGCATTGTACCACTCATTGAGAGCATGGCAAACCTCATCATGAAGGCTAGAACAAGAACAGTTGCCATTTCGGGGCAGAACCAGAATATGTCCATCTGCCCATGACACCAACAGAACTTGAATGGTCCTTGAATAACTCAGAGGTGCTCCAACGAAGCTTGCTAGGATGGTCAGGTTCCATAACCACAGAATTTCCTACAGGGAAACTTGGGGCCTTGTTAACCACGCAGAGATGATCAGGCATACCCTTGTGCTCTAGAACACCGCTGGTGGATGCTATCACTGTGTTTACTGATGCAGGGAAGTTATCGAAAACTGCTGCCATTGTGTGGAAAACAGATAATCAGTGGCAAAAGAAAGTGCTAAAGGGAACTGCTGAGGATACATTGCAGACACTAGAACTTACCGCGGTATGTTGGGCATTTAATCACTGGATGATGAGTTCATTGAATGTAGTAACAGATTCATTGTACGTTGCAGGTGTGGCCCAGCGCATTGAGGATGCAGCAATAAGAGAAACTGGTAGGCCGAGATTAGTACGATTGTTCCAACAGCTCCAGCAAGCTATTCGACAGCGCAGCTTGCTGTATTGTGTAATTCACATACGGAGCCATCAGTGGAGTTTGGGTCTGGGACAGGGCAATGCAAAGGCAGATGCACTAGTCTCTGCAGCAATAACGATCCACTGTCCACTTAACAAATTCGAGTCTGCCAGGATGGCGCATAATCAATTTCACCAAAATGCTAAAGGTCTGATGAGGGACTTTGAGCTCTTTCAGGCAGAGGCCTCTGGAATTGTGAGAACTTGCCCTCGGTGCAGCCACCATGGGCCTGGAATTGGCATGGGAGCAAATCCACGCGGGTTAAAAGCCCTAGAAATATGGCAAATGGACGTCACACACGTACCTAGTTTTGGGAGGCTTAAGTACGTCCATGTCACAGTTGACACTTACTCGCAGTTTGTATGGGCCACTGCACAAACAGGAGAAAGGGCTTTGCATGTTAAACGGCACCTGACGCAGTGTGTGGCAGTCATGGGGGTTCCAGAAACCATCAAAACAGATAATGGGCCTGCATATGTCAGTCAAAGTGTGAAAAAGTGGTTTCAACATTGGGGAATTAAACATGTAACAGGGATTCCGCACTCCCCTACCGGACAAGCTGTAGTTGAACGAACCAATAAAACCTTAAAGGAATACTTGGATAAATTTAAGGATGAATTAGATATTCAGGAGAAGCTAAACAAGGCACTCTTTGTAATGAATCATTTATGTATTTTTGGGGATAATGCAGAACCTGCAGCTGTATTACATGGTAGAGCTCTGCCCAAAATACAGCCCAACTGTACTGTCAAGGTTACTTATAGGGATCCTAAAACAGGTGAATGGGAAGGCCCTGCTGAAGTGATATTCTTTGGGAAAGGCTATAATTGTGTTTTGACACCAACAGGACCTCAGTGGATTCCGGCAAAGTGGACCAAACACCAAGATAAAGACTCACCAGACGACGACAATCAGCGTGGCGACGATATTACCTTTCGAGATCAACCTGTTGGACTCTGCCAATTGTTTGGGTCTGCTTAGGTCATATAAGTTGTCACCTGCAATAACGATAGAACTGTGTATGTTTGGTAGTTCTGCTGTTATGAGTGAAGTTAGCCTTACTCTACTGCCAACTCAGGATGTTTGGTTTGTCTTGCCAACGTAACTAGACTGCAAGAGACTTGTATTAGCTAATATCAAGTAAGAAATCCTTTTATCACATGGTTAAGTAGTATTTTAAGTCTTCTTAACTCTAATCAGTGCCTTATAACTCTTACTATACCGGCATTTATCTGTTTTAGTGACTAGTGTGGATAAGGTTTCTCTTTTAAGTTTTTAGTTTAGTTTCTTAAGATTAATAAGTTAGCATTGTAATTCGGTTAAGTTAAGTCTTAATGATTTTATTGCTGTGTGTGTTTATATTATGCTCTTAGGATGTTAAGTTAGTGTCCTGGGCTGAGCTGGCAAAGTGCCAACTGTCCAGGACAGAGTGAAAAGGGTTCCTCCTCCCCCCAACCAGCCAAGGGAAAAAGAAGAGGGAGAGAGGGAAAAAAAAAACTTCCAAAGCCAGGTCTATGCTGAAACTAACTACATGTATTTATACAGAAAAGAGAAAATTAAGAGGAAACTACAATGTAACACACACTTACACAAGTCATGTATAACAAGAAATAACTTCCCACTTCCCAGTAAACACAAATTCTACCATTTTAACTACAAATCATTCTAGAGAAGTTGGTTCTTCAGAGACAGACTTAAGCAGAGAGAAAAGCTAGGAACAAATATTTTACTTCCCTCAGATAACATGATGTTAAGCCGGTGCTCTGGGCTTGGGCCTCCCCATCCCTCCTGGGACAGCAGAGTGTCTTGCTGGCACCACAGCTGTGAAGCAACTGACCAAGCAACACCCACACACCAGCTCTTACCCCTTTTGAGATGATGCAATATGGTATGGAATACAATATTATTGGCTAGAAGAAGTCAGGTGTTAGCTAGCTCAGCCCAGCTCAAGTCAGCTGACAATTTCAGGCCTAATCTGAACTTTAAAGCCTAATTTAGGCCCACCTGGCTAAACCCATAACATATTCCACCCCTTATTCCATACCATATTACATCACTCATACCTTAGATCTATCTATTCCCGTGCTTAAACAGTCTTTGCTCTTTTCAGGGCCATCTTCCACCCCTCCATATTGTAGGCAATAGTCCATTAGGATGGGGTAGGTACTTCAGGCAGGAAAAACAGTTCATCATCGGACACCAACACCAGTTCAGCTCAGGTCTTCTTCATCTGATGGTCTATGTCCTGCAACACAGAACTCGAAATGCAGGTTACCTTTTTTGTCTCAAGGTTAAATGTCCTTGAGGCACACATTGGGATCATCCCATCCCCACACTGGGGTCTCCATCCCCTTTTTAGAGGTCACTATCCCCACACTGGGGTCTCCATCCCCTTTTTAGGGGTCACTATCCCCACACTGGGGTCTCCATCCCCTTTTTAGGGGTCACTATCTCCACACTGGGGTCTCCATCCCCTTCTCAGGGGTCACTATCCCCTTCTCAGGGGTTTCACAGTAGTGGATAACCTGGGAAATAATGTCCATGGTTAAATCCACCCCTCGGCCTTGTCCACCTGCAGGTGGCCTGAGGCATCCTGGGCCCATTGAGCCAGGAACAACTCTCCCTTATGCCAGTCCAGGTTTGATGTTCCTTCATTAGCTCAGCCTTTGGGCACATGAGCATCCACATGATGAATCTCTACAGATTCTACTCAAGCAGCAGTGTCCTGCCACACACCAACACCCCACATGGGCCTCTCTGTGATTCAATTAATCTTCTTTTATCGGTCCAGCCACCCTCAGGGGCACTGGCTGTCATCTACAAGTCAGTGTAGAAGTACAGTCTTGGTTAGTTTTCTGGTTCAGCAATGTCCAGTAGACTTGGTCGTTCTCCTCCTCCTCTCGGCTGATGGCAGGAAGGCTTAATTGCGGTTCTTGGCTCTGTTCTGGGATCTCTGCTTCAACATGTGGACAGCTTTTTTACCAGCTTTCTTACGTTTTGATTTCCATACCTGGACTTCAAGCACAGATGTAGATGCACTGTCCCACCTCCTCATGCCTTTCCCCTGGTCACACAGGAAGGATGACAGTTCACCATGTGACTCACGCTTGGGGTTTGCTCTCTGTTGAGGTGAGGCAGGAAAGACAGACAGCTTGCTGTGGCTGTAAGGCTTCTCCTTGCAGTGGCTACATTCACAGCAGGTACGAGTTGAGCTGCCTGAACTCACAGAAACAGTCAGTACAAGGAATAAAAGGAGTATCCAGTAGCAAGAGGACATTGTTTATATTAGATGTACCCAAGCAATGTAGATATCAAGGAATGTTTCTATAACAATGCTCCCGGGAACCCTGCCAACCCTCTGAGACACTTGCCAGTGTCCTTCGTTTCCCGGCCAATGCACCATTTATCTGTCCTGGGCTGAGCTGGCAAAGTGCCAACTGTCCAGGACAGAGTGAAAAGGGTTCCTCCTCCCCCCAACCAGCCAAGGGAAAAAGAAGAGGGAGAGAGGGAAAAAAAAAACTTCCAAAGCCAGGTCTATGCTGAAACTAACTACATGTATTTATACAGAAAAGAGAAAATTAAGAGGAAACTACAATGTAACACACACTTACACAAGTCATGTATAACAAGAAATAACTTCCCACTTCCCAGTAAACACAAATTCTACCATTTTAACTACAAATCATTCTAGAGAAGTTGGTTCTTCAGAGACAGACTTAAGCAGAGAGAAAAGCTAGGAACAAATATTTTACTTCCCTCAGATAACATGATGTTAAGCCGGTGCTCTGGGCTTGGGCCTCCCCATCCCTCCTGGGACAGCAGAGTGTCTTGCTGGCACCACAGCTGTGAAGCAACTGACCAAGCCACACCCACACACCAGCTCTTACCCCTTTTGAGATGATGCAATATGGTATGGAATACAATATTATATGTTAGATAGTCTCTTGACTCTGTTGAAGTTGAGGTCAGCAGTGACAAGGTTGAGTGCCTGTGGGCCAGAATCAGGGGGAAGGCCAACAAGGGAGTCTGTAACAGACCACCCAATCAGGATGATGAAGGGGATTAATTATTCCACAAGCAGCTGGTGGTTGTTTCAAAATCTCCAGCCCTTGTTCTTGTGGGTGACTTTAACCTGCCAGATATCTGCTGGGAGCTTAATACTGCAGAGAAGAGGCAGTCTAGGAGGTTCCTGGAGTGTATAGAGGGTAATTTCCTCCATCAGCTGGTAAATGAGCATACTAGGGGTAAGGCCCTACTAGACCTACCATTTACAAACAGAGACGGGCTGGTGGGAGACACAATGGTAAGAGGCTCTCTGAGGCACAGTGACCATGAAATAATAGAGTTTTCAATACTCAGGGATGCAAGATGGCCATCAATAAGACCTCTACACTGTACTTCTGGAGGGCAGATTTGAGTCTGTTCAGAAGACTGGTCCAGTGCATATCTTGGGAAACAACTCTCAAAAACAAGGAGGTACAGGAAAGATGGACGTCCTTCAAGAAGGAAGTCTTGAGTGAGCAGGAACAACTGCCTCAGGGTGCTGAAAGGCAAACTGGTGGGGAAGACAACCAGCTTGGTTGAATAGGGAGATTCGAAAGGAAATCAGGGAAGAGTTCTTACTGACTGTGGAAATAAGGGCTGGCTCCTGATGAAGAGTTTAGAAATATAGTTAGGTATGTAGAAAGAAAATTAGAGAGACAAAAGTACAATTTGAAGTCAATTTAGCTAGTTCTGTTAGCACTTGTATTAATACATTAATAACAAAAGGAGGGGCAGGGAACACCTCCGTTCTCTCTTGGACTTGGAGGGAAATATAGTTAACAAAGATGAGGAGAAGGCTGAGGTACTTAACACCTACTTTGCCTCAGTTTTTAGCAGTAAGACTGATGGCCCTCAAGACAACTGACCTCTGGAGCTGGTAGACAAAGAGAGGGAGATGAATAGCCCCCTGTGTTCCAGGAGGAAATAGTGACTTACTGAGCCAGCTGGAACCTCACAAGTCTATGGGACCAGATGGGATCCATCCCAGGGTGATGAGGGAGCTGGCAGAAGAGCTTGCCAAACCGCTCTCCATCATCTTCTAACAGTTCTGGCTCTCTGGGGAGGTCCCAGATGATTGGAGATTGGCGAATGTCACCCCAATCCACAAAAAGGGCTGCAAGGGTGACCCTGGCAAGCACAGACCTGTCAGCCTGACCTTGGTGCCTGGCAGGGTTATGGAGCAGTTCATCCTGAGTGCAATCACACAGCACCTTCAGGATGGACAAGGGATCAGACCGAGCCAGCACAGGTTTAGGAGGGATAGGTCATGTCTGACCAACCTGATGCCCTTTCATGATCAGGTGACCCACCTGGTGGATGAGGGGAAGGCTGTGGATGTGGTCTATCTGGACTTCAGCAAAGCCTTTGACACTGTCTCCCATGACATGCTGGTAGCCCATCGCTTGGACAGGGGCACTCTGTGCTGGGTTAAGAGGTGGCTAGATGGGCAGGGCCAGAGAGTGCTGGTGAACGAGGCTGCATCCAGCTGGTGACTGGTCACCAGTGGTGTCCCCCAGGAGTCAGTGCTGGGCCCAGTTTTGTTTAATATCTTTTTGATGATTTAGATGAGGGGATTGAGTGCATCATTAACAAATTTGCTGATGACACCAAGGTGGGAGGGAGTGTCGGCCTGCTGGAAGGCAGGAGGGCTCTGCAGAGGAATCTGGATAGGCTGGAAAGATGGGCTGATTCCAGTGGGATGAAGTTCCACAAGGCCAAGTTCCAGGTCCTGCACTTTGGCCACAGTAACCCCATGCAGCGCTACAGGCTGGGGACAGAGTGGCTGGAGAGCAGCCAGGTGGAGAGGCACCTGGGGATTTGGATTGACAGGAGGCTGAACATGAGCCAGCAGTATGTCCATGTGGCCAAAAAGGCCAATGGGATCCTGGCCTGTATCAGGAATTGTGCGGGCAACAGGACGAGGGAAATGATCCTTCCCCTGTACTCTGCATTGGTGAGGCCAGACCTTGAGTATTGTGTTCAGTTCTGGGCTCCTCAGTTCAGGAAGGATATTGAGGTGCTGGAGCAGGTCCAGAGAAGAGCAATGAGGCTGGTGAAGGGACTCGAGCATAAGTCCTGTGAGGAGAGGCTGAGGCGGCTGGGGTTGTTTAGTCTGGAGAGGAGGAGGCCTCATCAGTCTCTACAAATCCCTGAAAGGATGTTATAGGCAGGTGGGGATTGGTCTCTTCTCCCAGGGGAGGTTTACGTTGCATATTGGTAAGAAATTGTTTAGGGAGAGAGTAATCAGGCATTGGAATGGCCTGCCCAGAGAGGTGGTGGATTCTCTGTCCCTTCAGGTTTTTAAGACGAGACTGGATATGGCACCTAGTGCCATGATCTAGTAATCACAGTGGTGTTGGATCAAGGGTTGGACTTGATGATCTCAGAGGTCTCTTCCAACCCAGTTCATTCTCCAATTCTGTGATTCTGTGACTCATGCTCACAGGTGTGTTGTCTTCATAAACAGTGAGTCTTCAGTGTTTTCATCCACATGTTTATATACTTTTTATTTTGCCAACTTTTTACTGTGTTAAATATGGAATTACTGCTAGGGAATAACAGTTTATTGCTTCTTTCTTTAATAATCATGACCAAAAATATAATTTCTTTCTGTAAAACCCTACTCTTCTAATTATTATGTAGTTTTCTCCATATTTTAAAATTCTTGACCTGATTTCAATTTAGACATGAGCAATTATTTTCAGATCACATCACCATGCACACATAAAGATCCATGTAGCAGGTAGACTTTAGAAATGATATATTGAACATTTGTAAACAACTGATAGTGTTAGAAAAGACTTAGGAGCTGGCTTACTGGAAAGGGGGAAATTACTAAGCCTTTAAGGTCCCACTGAAAGGTTATAATGTCTCCAAGAGTCTCCCTATACTTTTTCAATTTAAGTATTGGCAGGAACAAAGTTGTTGTGATATTCCACAAGTGACAGACTGCAAGAGGGAAGAGCAGTAAAAATAACCCTCTCAGTTCATTATAGGATGTAATGGAGGTGGCCATTTTCAGGTCACCCTGTGCACCCTTCCAGATCCTACAAATCTTTCAGCTTTACCTCATGATCTTACTCTCACAGTGAGTTTTAAGGCAACAATATAATAATGGTTGTCTTCATTCCATTTACCTAAGAATATGATAAAATAATAAAATAATAACTTATCCATGTATCCGTCACCAGATCTGAAGCCTTTTGATAGAGATTCAGAAGACTTTAAGGAGATTAAATGTCTCCGGAGCTGGAATAGTGTTGGCTTGTATCTTGGTTGCAAAGAGTGGACAGAGTTTTGAGGTATTAGGCATGGTTGCTTTTCTGTACCACCCATGTCATTGCTAGGGGTTGTGGAGGGGGAAAGAAAAAGATGGATACGCAAATGATGTGTGCCATCTTGTTCCGTCAATTCCTCGGAAATGTTGCCAGGGCCAGCCCCATGGACTCTGGAAAGGGTGCAGTTTGTTTGGAGTTTGATTTCCAGCTGGTCCTAAACCACCACAGTTTACTACCTTCTTATTAGTGAACCTGCCAGAAAGCAGTGGTTAGAGCCTGGGAGTTAGTTGCTGAGGTGAGTTTTTGAGCAGTGACCAGACCATAGGCCACTATTCCATACTCCCTGCCTGCATGCTCTTTTTTCTGGGAGATTATTAATGATTCCTGTCAGCAAAGAACTAATACATTTCCTACTGACACTTCTGTCAGTCGCTGTGGAGAGGTCTTACAGGGTATTGCAGCTCTGTGCATAAGTAGGTATCATTCTAGGGGATGATTCCAGGGTGCCTATTTATGGGCTCTACTTTTGACATCAATTATTAGTTGAAATGTTCTGAAGAGTTTCCTCCTGGAAGTAGTATTCTTCTGTTGAAGCAATAGAGATTTATAGGCTTGTTACTAAAAGTACAGGGATGTTGAGAGGGGTTGCTCACTGATAACAGGAGAGCTTTGCTTTTGTGGCCACAGGTAGTCCAATATGACAGGATCTTGCACTTAACAGCATACCAAAGTGGGGCGCTTGCTCTCAGCGGTGACTTTGTATCCTCTCTCTGTACCTATTGCAAGTTATTCTCTCTTTGCCTTGGTTCCTATCATTTATGCAGAGGTGTTCTATTATACCCACTGGGGCAAGAAGGGTTATTTTTGGGAGATCAACCTGGAGTCTTTTTCCCAGACAGCATCTTGAAAAATTTCAGCACTTAACTTCTGTTCTTGGAACTCTCCTATTGCATTGTTTATGTGATCTGTGCCTTTGTCTCCAAGTTATTAATAGACAGTTATCCACCAAAAGATGTTCAAAGTTTTACTCTTTGTACTTAAAGCTTTTATTTTTCCCCTGGCTTAAATGCATTACTTTTATCAGAGTTTGAGTCTGGCATGTTTATTTCTCCTGTTTTCTTAGTCTTTTGAAATGTTTGTTTTATAAATGCACTTTAACTTGGTGGAGAGGTTTGGAGTTAGAGATATAATCCTTACATAAATCACCCTTTTTTGTCATGGGATTGGAAGCACAGTCTGCTGAATAAAGAGACTCACACAACATGGGTTGTATTGAGGTTTTCATATTAATTAGCTCCACATAATCTAGAGCGAGTCATTTACTTTGTTTTGCTTTGGTTTTACCAAATGTGAAATATGGTTTTGGTTGAACATCAATATGCAAATATTAAGTAGTATTATTGGCCAAACAGCATATCAATCTTTAATCTACAATTTCCTATGAAAAAGGAGGACACAGTCTGCCTGTTATTTGGGTTCATTCCCTTTTTAAATTCAAGTCAGACTATCAACATCAATTTGACTTTGCCTTCACAGTTTGTGCTTAAAGTCATCCCCTAGCAAATATCTTGGTTTTCAGATACCTTTAGCCTATTGCAAACAGATAAATAATACAAATGAAATAGTAATAAAGCTATTCTTAGCTTTACATAATACATTTTATCTACTGTTTAAATGAAAATTAGTTCTAGAAACTTGGCAATTGTAGTCATGCAAACAATGAAATTTATTCCAGTCGCAGCCCATCTTTCTGTAGAAAGGAAATACCAGTACTGTTTAGAAAATGGATTGTTGAGAACCTCGGTTTACTCAAGGTGGGCCATGTATTGTATCTGCTAACACAACTTCTTGCTGGAAAGAAGAAAGTCCAGCTTTTCCCTACCCTAGATTATTTTTTTCCACAAATCTTTGAAGCAGGAAATAAAAAACAGCTAATAGTTGTGAGGCATGTGGAATTAGTTTAAACAAAGCTGAACCATGATCATTCTGTCTGCCTTCTCTTTCCCGGGCTGTTTTTTCTAATCCTGCCTCAGAGTATGTCAACAAATATTCTTTAAGCTCAGAAAGTGCAGGGAGGTAGAAATAGTGATCCTTTCTCCATCTCTTTGTATATTTGAGGGTTTTGTGGGGATTGATTTAAAACTGATGTATTTTGAAACCGTCCTTGTTCTGGCCAGAACAGGGTTAATTTTTGCAGTAGCCAGGAGTGAGCATGGCTGGGACCTGAAGGCTTTTCTATACCACCTCACATCATTGCTGAGGGTGAGCAGTAGGGACTCTTCCCTGGAGAGAAAGGGTTCTTCCAGTAGAGTAAGTATAGGGCCGTTTCTCACCTGGAGGGAGCTGTTGGGTACCACTGGTTCCAAGCCAGAGGAAATGGGTGGGATGGCATTGCTGTGCTCCTGTCAGGCTCTGTGGTGAGCATTTTGCATGTGAATCACTCTCTTTCATACACTTTTGTTACTAATATTATTGTTGTTACTGTTGGTTTTTTTATCTCATTGCTATTTCTAACAAATTGTTCTTGTATCAATCTGTGATCTTTGCCTCTTGTGCCTCCAATTCCCCTCTCTAGCCCACCATAGCAGGGAGAGAGAAGTTGAGTGAGTGGCAGCTTGATTTAGAGAGTCTCAGTGAGTGCATTAAACTGGGGAGTGCCATTCCTAAACAAAGGTACAAATTTGTCCTGTAAAATATTTGTAAAATAAAACAGCCTCAGGACTTCTGAATGTAACCCTAGCTGAGTTCTGTAGATGTCACAGAGTACTGGTTTTGTTACAGAGAAATAATTCTTTTCTCACATAAGTTAATTACAAATTAAAATAACTTGACAGAGAGGGCAGAATCTGTTCAATAAAATAGAAGAAGCAAAGTGTATGCATATTTGAAAAGCAGAAAAATACCTACGGTTTCTGTATGGCCTGTTGTTTACTTCTGGTATATGAGAAAACATTACTTTCATATTTCTCCAGTACTGGAAACATGTGCTTTACATGAAGGATAGAGCAGGTACCTATTTTCTGATGACAAATGAAGCACACTGGATATATACTTCACCTCTTCAGAAGCTGTATACCTGAGGACAATGGTGTCATTGTCAATAATGCTTTAAGAATGCAGAAAATATTAAGGAAATAACTTACAACAATGACTGTTTTGCTGTGCAGCACTGGATATAGTTGATACAACTGATTATGGTTATAGTCATCCTCAGAAAACATAAACATTTCTTTGTGATATAATAGTTACTAATCTTAAATGAGAACATGAGCTCTTTCACATTGCCTGAGTAACTGGTGACTTTGCTTTGTCTGAAGTATTTAGTTTATAAATTACACTCAGTCACTGAAGACAGTTTTGCCATCTCTGTTTGCTCTCTCATGATTGTTTATTTTTAGACAATCTGTGTTCTGTAGCTGAATACTTTCAACATCTTCACAAGTAATCTTGACAAGCAGCACCAGTGTTGTTAAGGTGATTTCAGGTGATTAAATGTGAAATGATATTTTCTTCCAATCTGGTTTAAGATAGCAAAAATATCAGCCAAATAAATGAACTACTATACTGTCTGCTAGTTAAGCATCAGGATAAGAAGAGAAAAAATTAATGCAACATAGGCTAATTTCTTAGATGCTGAACTTTAGAGTCAATGACACTGTCATGTGGTTTCTGATGATTTCAATCAAAACGAAATGTTGAACTTTTTTAAAGAAAATGTTTTTCTAATAGTGAAAGATTTTCTTTCCATTTCTTATTTTCATCAGTCACATTCAAACTAGATACGGTAATATGGCATCAACCCATTGGAAATGCTGAACATAACCTTTTGGCTTCACTGTAGTCTGGAAAAAATGAAGAGAAGCTAATTTTTTTTCATGGCGATGCTTCATTTTTATCCCATCTAACACAGTATTGTTATGAAAGTGCTGTTTTGTCTAAGTAGATTTGATGCTGAAGCTAGTCTGGGTTTAGAGGTAGAAGGATATTTGGGGATAAAAAGAGGTTTTCAGAATGGAAGCCTGTTTGAGGAAGGGTCCACAGAGTGGATTGATGTAGCTGGGCACCATCTTGTTGGGTTCTTCTAGGAGGCAAAATCTCCTTGGGTTGCCAGAAAGAAGGACAACATTCACTGATGGCAAATCTATCAAAGACCCTAGAGTATGTCTTACTGAGGGTAGTTCCTCCTTTTTGAGGTGCAACCAGCCACTCTGTTTATGAAAGAGGTCCCATATTTTTAGGGACACAAGTAATCTTGACAAATTTAGTAAAAATGAAAGTACTTTTAGGTTTTTACATTACCATAAATTGATAACTTTGTGAATAAAAGTCCTAATAGTGAAACCTGAACAAGTTAGGAGGTAATTAAATTAATTCCTACAATGACACCTCCCCAGCACCTTTCATTTTGTCCATCGCTGGCATTTTATATGCTTTTGAGCAGCAGTAATCTCCGTATTGTAAAGGCAGTTGCACTTACATCTGCCATAAAGTTAATGTGTTGCAGCTCTTGAATATTAGTAAGCAAAAGTGAAAGACAAGGAGCATATGCTCACCAGCCAAGTTAGAGTAGATGATGGGAAGGGGGGCACAGGTGGGTGTGTCTGACAAACACAGACTGGAGACAGAGGGAATTGTCCCTATACGAGCTGAGGTCTTTCTGGTTTCTCTCACTCAATAACTCCCACCAGGAATGTTTATTTTCCTAGTGCCTACATCAGTACAAGGAAGAGCATTTCAACAAAATGCCCTTACTCTACCTTATGACTCTTATCACTTGAAAGAGCACAAAACATACAAGGTTGGCACCTTCAGCATATATAAAACCTAGAGACCTGGCTTGTTGAAATATGTTTAGAAACTAATACAGTGACAAACAAAATTGTGGGGAGCTCAGCATATATATGAAACCTTATGCATTGCCAATAAGCACAGCTTAAAGGACAAGACAACAGTTGCCAGATTTTAGCAACTCCTTTTAAACGAATCTGTAACATGGGCACTTTTGAAACTTAATTTATGAATATACAATTCTTTTCTTACAGTCAGAAATTCTTTTATTCAACTACTCGTATTCTTTTCTTTAGGAAGGTGGAAAAAAAGGATTTATGAATAGACTTTATGCCATCCAGGAGGTGTGTGTCACTATTCAGAATATCCTTGATGAAATAGCTTCATTTGGTGAAAGGATCAGGAAGTAAGTGCTGATACAAGTGCATACTGTTCATATCTTTTCCACACAGAGGTACAAAATGTTAGACCTTTATTTATTTATTTCAGTATTGAGAAAGGAAATAGGAAGACCTGAGTAGTGTTTTAACAAAATGCATGTTCACTTGCTGAAAGTTGTATTTATGTGACTTAGCAAAACCTTTCCTTCTAGAGTATTTTTAATTTGTAATACCTAATACATGACATACAAGAATTGCCAGCAAATCTAGGTGCTAAGAAAGAGAGGCTCTGGTATTTACTGAAGGACATTTGGGGTATTTCTGGCATAGTGTTTTGGTTTGAAACCTTGGCCAAATGCCAAGTATAAACCACAGCAATGCAGTCCCAGAGGAAAGGAAAAAAACCAACTAAAACTTAAGCTTAAACCAGAAACTGGTTTATATATTTACACAAGATGGAAAATTAAAAACAAACTACAATATAGCACACATCCACAAAAGTTAGAAATAATAACAATAACTCTCCACTCCCCATCAAATACAAATCTCACTATTCCGGCTACAAATCACTTAAGAGAACTTACTCTCCCAAGGAACAGACTCAAGCAGAGAGAAAACTAGGAATAAACATTTTACTTCCCTGAGATCACCTAGTGGTGAGGTGGCACTGGGGCTAACTCAGCAGAACAGCAGCCACATCTTGTCATTACCCTGGCCATGATCAGTAAGATGAAAGTTCCATCCTTCCTCTTTTTATACTGAGATGATATCAGAATATGGTATATAGTATCATTGGCCAGTAGAAATCCGCTGACCTGACCCAGCTTGAGTGAGCTGATAATTCAAGGCCTGCTCTAAAAACTAAAGCCTAAATTTAGGCCTAACTAAACCCAAGACACATGGTCAGTGAATAGCAGCACAAGGTTTATTATTTGAGATGACAGGTTCCAGAAAGTGACCTTCCAGCTATCAGCTGCAAAGCAAGAATAGGATTGACTTGGTTTTCTGTGCCTCAAAAGCCAAGAGCATCTCACGAACACCTGATTCACTTCTGGAATTGACTTTTAGGAAACGGGTGCAGTGGGTGGGGGTCAGCCTGCAGGAATCCTGAGGATCATCTCTCATCTGATCTCTTCTGTCTTGATGACGAGGAGGTTACTGTTTATGTATTTAAGAGCAAAGTCCGTAATAGAAAAGCCTGGGAAACATTCTCATAAGGACACTTCCAGGCAGGCTGTTTTCACAGCAGTAGAGTCAGGTGCATGCATATTGAATTGCACCAGTTTTCCAGGCCAAAAAATGAGCCTATGTCTGAAGAAAGTCTTTATCAAAAGGCTATTTGTGGAAGTTGTCCTGATGATTAGGGTTTTTTAATTGTGAATTTTGGAAGTGGGATTTGTTCTATTATACACCAGATTAGAGCAACAGAATTTTTTAAACTGAGCAAGACTATAAATGTTTGGAACTTGCTCCTAAAACTATAATGGGAAGCCTGTTCTGAATGCTGTGATAACACAGCACATAAGGAGGTTTGCTAAGTGAGGAGACAGTGCTCCCACACATGGCATGTCTGTGATCCATTGCATAAAGCCGTGTCACAGGAACTTGAGCAGACCCTCTACCTTCTGTTCATCCCAAAGGCATACAGAAGAGGGAAAAAGATCAGGTGTCCCTTGAGGGTAAAAGGAGGGATCCTACACATAATGTTCATTCTGGAGAACTGTCAAAATTGCTAGAAAAGAAGACAAATAAACACAGGAAGCCAGAGCTCATTATGAAAAATATGGCTAGCAAATCAGATGATTGCAATTATTCTGCTGGAGAAGCCAAAATAATGTAATCATATTGATCAGGGATGTAGTTAGTAGGAATACTTCAAAGAGTATCATGAGGCTATTTAGAGCCAGAGCCACATTTTCCATGTGGATAAATGTCATGCAACACTTTTGACATGGTGGTGCCTCCGTGGAACAAAACCACTGAGCCAAGTTCTCCTTAACCAGCATTCTTGTGGGACACACATATGAATTGATAATCTGGTCTTTCTCTCTTTTCTGCACACAGAGGTTGGAGAGCCACAGCACACTGTTTCAAGACTCCCTCCCTCACATCCCAAACTCTGCAAAATGAAATGGCCAGCAGTGTTTTGTCACAAAGCAGAGTTTGGGACCCTTAG
Source organism: Pithys albifrons albifrons (assembly GCF_047495875.1). Taxonomy (NCBI): domain Eukaryota; kingdom Metazoa; phylum Chordata; class Aves; order Passeriformes; family Thamnophilidae; genus Pithys; species Pithys albifrons. The sequence continues at coordinate 31,639,279 of NC_092497.1, read as the reverse complement.
TAAGTATATTTTAATCTGTGACTTTGAAACTCTGATGGAAACCCAGAAAATGTCTTCCTTTGTCCATAGACAAATAAGCTGTACTTATTTAATATTATTTTATTTTATTTTATTTTATTTTATTTTATTTTAGCTGGTAGGTAAGCTTTTCCTGAGCTTTTTTTTTTTGTTACTTTACCTTATGCCACTCCCCACTTTTTTTCCTCCTTCTGTCCTTTTTCTTCTTTTTTCATTTTTTTCTTTTGTGGCCATTATTTCCTTCCTTCCTCTAGTGCCATTGACTTATCCCTGGCTTGAGGACTGACATACCCCCTCCTTTTTTCACCCTAACTCTCTCTTGCATAAGCTCATTGGATTAGTTTGCACCTTTGCATGTCCATAGACATGACTTTTTCCCCCAAAACAGAAGGACACCTGGTTGAGGAGTGCACTTACACCGCAGACAGAGGGGAAGGTTCCTGCTCAGCATTTAACTGCCTATGCTGCCCTTACAGTGGGGCAGGGAGGTGATAAAACAGAAAGCTTTAGCAGTAGTTTTCCAACTATTATATCCTACCTCTACCCTGGCATTGAAGAAGGGAACCTGGGTTGCCTGTGTGAGTATATCTGGGGAGTGAGGAGCTCTGTGTGTTTTGCCCGATGCTAAAACTGGGTGCAGACACTGAGATTTCCAAAAAGCAGAGCAGTAGTTCACCTGGCGGATGTACACTGTTGGGCTGGGAGAGGTGCCATTCAGCACCCAAGTGGGTGAAGTGAGGACCTCCTTTCATTTTTGCTAACAGTAGTTCCAAGTCCAAGCCCTGCATGACATCCAACATCCATACATGAATTTGTAGACTTTGTTCAGCCTCTTGGAAACTGGCACTTCTCCCACTGTCCTGCCCATCAGTTGCCTTTTTATTGGCTCTGTTGCTGACCTCAGTTCTGACTTTTGTTAATTTTTCTTTTAGTACATTCAACTGGACTGTCCCATTCCTTAGCTGGCTGGCAATTGTTGCGGTCTCTGTGTTCACTGTCATCCTGTATTTCATTCCACTGAGATACATTGTCCTTGTCTGCGGTAAGTAAAACTTTTTTAAACTGCCTGTGCCACTTTAAAAAAAACCCTCTTTTTTAAGGGATGACTTACATTGTCAATACATTTTGGTATTTATGGTCATGAAGCTGGTTCATGATGGAAATAAGCAGGTTATTTAAAAATTGCAACTATGTAAAGAAGTAGGCCCATCTGCAAAATGCATTTTTGTTGACTGGCATTCTAGACTTAATCATACTGTGACCATGTAGCCATGAGGATTTTTCATATATCAAAGTGTGGCTTTGTCCAGCTATTACTCTGATTTATTTTCACTACTTATCCACAAATGGACATACTGATTTTAAAAAGCTACTGTTAGCCCATCTGTTGTGAATAATGCTCCAGGTTTTCATTTGTACATCTTTTCATACATCTTATACCAGTAGCAACTGTACCCTTACTCAGTACTACAGACTTGTGAAGAGCATAGTCTCAGTTAAATCTGTGGCTAGATTTTTTTTCTAAAGAAACAATAACACTCACGCTTTTGTAAAAAGCTTTTGAATTCAGAAGACAACATAAAATCATCTAACTGACTTGTCTTGGGTTGAGCTGGCAAAACGCCAACTGTCCAGGACAGAGTGAAAAGGGTTCCTCCTCCCCCAACCAGCTAAGGGAAAAAGAAGAGGGAGAGGAAAAAAACCCACTCAAAGCAGGTTTATGCTGAAACTAACTACATGTATTTGTACAGAAAAGAGAAAATTAAGAGAAAACCCCAGTATAACACACACCCACACAAGTTAACAAGAAATAATTTCCGACTTCCCAGTAAACACAAGTTCTACCGTTTTAACTACAAATCATTCTAGAGAAGTCAATTCTTCAGAGACAGACTTAAGCAGAGAGAAAAGCTAAGAACAAACATTTTACTTCCCTAAGAAAACATGATGGTAAGCTGGTGCTCCGGGCTTGGGCCTCCCCATCCCTCCTGGGACGGCAGAGTGTCTTGCTGGGACCACAGCTGTGAAGCAACTGACCAAGCCACACCCACACACCAGCTCTTACCCCTTTTGAGATGATGCAATATGGTATGGAATACAATATTATTGGCTAGAAGAAGTCAGCTGTTAGCTAGCCCAGCTCAAGCCAGCGGATAACCCCAGGCCTAATCTGAACTTCAAAGCCTAACTTCTTGGCCTACTTGGCTAAACCCATAACATGACTCCAAGTCATTATTTTTTTATTTATCAGTCAGTATTAGTAATTTTCTTGAAATGTTTTCACAAATAGTCATAGCAGAATATATAAAATGGAGAAGAAACAATAAAGAGGATATGAGCAAAAGTATTTCTACAGAACTAACAGAAGCAAGCAGGAGGGCTTCCTTTCTTTTCCTGTCTTGAGAATTTTAGTTCTCCCCCACATACTCTGTAACACTTGAATGTAACCCAAACTCTTAGTTTGTTATTCTTCCTAGCACATATACATGAAGTTTGAAGTACTTGGTCTATGTCCTTTTTCTGTCGTTTCCCAGACGGTTCTGACATCTTGCTTTCTTACATCCCCTTTGTTTGAGGCAAGAACCTGAGATTATAGTACTCTGCCAAGACCCGCAAAACTATAGAGCCAGAACTGTTCTTTGAAAACCTCATTACTCCAGTCACGCTCCCACAGAAATGTCTCTGTTTCAGGTAAGACAGAGCCTCAGCTCCCAAGCCTCCCAAACCATAGATGGATAGCATAAGTACAAATTATTATAAATGCACCTTGTACTCTTTCCATCTCTTCACTACTTGCCCCTGAGTTATATACTCTACCTAGATATGACTTCAAGGCCTTTTGTTCCCTGGAGGTTTCAACTTCGTGTTTTTCTCCTGCATTTCAGTTTATGTGCCTTCTTATTCAGAAAGTTTGTGTGGATCCCTTCTTTAGGGACCTTTTTCTTTTGCATCGTGCCAAGAGACCAGACAAGTACTACATAGCCACAGCTCCCAAAGTCCAGACCTTCTCAGGATGAAATGCTTTGCCATGCCATGCTGAGCATAGCTCTGGGCATCTGTCCCTTCAAAAACTGTGGTATTCCAAACATGTGCCTGTTTTCTTCATCGTCTGTTTCTAGTCTCCCATGTATATACATTTCTTCATCCCATTCATCCATTCTGCACTTGGAAACCTTGGATGCCTCTGTTTTCTGACCTCTTTCCATAGGAGTGCTTGAACTAGTCTGTAGCAGCATTTGCTTGTTTCATTCTTTGCGAAGGCAGAGGTTTTAAATGAAAATTCCTTCATGTTATGGCTCATCTTTTGTATAGTCGTCTTTCTTCTTTGAATCCATAGGGGCTGTCTCTTTCAGCCTTCTCTGGCAAGACCAGACCATGGAGACTAGCAGTCCTTGAAGATGTGATGTATTAGGTGGAGTAGAACAGGAATCACCTCTCCATCCTAATTGCTTTAGATGTTGTGCAGAGTCCTGGTAACAGCTACAGCTGTTTATGAGGGAAAACTATAAAGATAATTATTTTATTCATAAAACTTTCAAGCTTTAGGAAAAGATCAATCCCCTTGTTGTATTCTGCTTCCCATGTAGTGTCTCATCTCATCTGTACATTGCTTTTCCTTCCTCAAGCCTTGATAATGATTTATTTATGCACTTACTTTCACAGATTGACTGATATTTTTCTTTATCAGATGTGACAAAGTGAGACCATATCAGCTCCTGAATTCACCTGTGGATGGTCCACATGCAACGAACAGTGGGGTTGACCTTGAATTTCTCAGTCACTTGCTGATGCAAAGCATCCACTTAAAGGCATTGAACCTCAAATGTTCCTTCTGAATACTCACTGTTTGATCACCAAATAAAGGGATGGCAGAACTGAGAATTCATGCAGTGGCAGGCTGTGGGTTTTATCAAGACTGAAGCTTGCATGCTCCCTCCCAAGGCCATCCTTGCTAATTCTTTCTGAAAGGTCTGGGCACCAAGGACTTCATGGAAGATAAAATACATTGTCTTATATGACACAGAAAGGCACATTTTTGATGCTATCCTGGCTTTTTCCTGCTCACAATAGAGTCTATGCAGTTAGTACTGTTCCTGCCCATGTTTTAGATATGTCTTCCCAGAATCCACAAACTGGTTTCTCAAAAAGTGTATGTCTGACTAGGTGTGTTTTGATAAGAAAATAAGTCTAATTTAAAAGCCTTCTTTCTGCTCAGTCTGGGGAGAACTTTTCTTGATGCTTCTGAACAATAATTTGCCAAATGGCTTTATAAGACAATGATGTCTAAGGAAGATATTTTTCTTCTCTGCACTGCCTTCAGCTCATGTGTATCTGTCATTCTTAGACAGAGGTTTGTGCAAACTTCTCTGAAGCCTTCACGTGGTGCAGATTTCTCTGTTTCCCATATGCTTCATTGCCCTTACCATAAAGAAGATTTTCCTTGAATCTCCTGAATCTTTTGTGAATGTTCTGTCCTAGAATTAAGCCCATTTCTCCTCATCCTGTCCAGAACAGAAATGAAGTACTCTTTATTCCTCTCCTTTTTCTGACTTCCTCTAAATAATCGCAGTTCCTGATACTTTCCAAAAAAATGTATTGAATGAATTAAAAAATGTCCCTCAAACTCTCGTGTTTTCAGACAGAGGGAAACATGGCACCAGCTTTCAACCTTTATAGTCTGCATTTGAAGTTCGTTCATTCATTCATTCATTCATTCATTCATTCATTCATTCATTCATTCATCCATCCATTCATTGTTAATCTCAGACTTCAAAATGGATCCTAAAGCCTTTTTTAAAATTGTGCCAAAAATATTTTCTTTAAATGATGATGGCAACATTTGAACTTTCACTTCTGCAGGCATCAATAAATTTATGAAGAAGATTCGAAATCCATATGCAATTGATAACAATGAGCTACTTGACTTTCTGTCCAGAGTTCCTTCAGATGTGCAAGTGGTGTGTATCTATTTTTTGTGTCCTGTTTTGTAATTTTTTTAATTTAAAGCAGTTATTTTTAATCAATATTATATTCTTTGGCACAACAAAATTGCAAACTCAAGCTAGGGAGAGTCCATGAAGCATGAGAAGCCTGCTAGGCCTTTTTCCAGGGAGAAAGTAGGTACAACCTTGGTTATACCTCTGAGGATACTTAGGACAGTAAAAAGACAAGTATCTGAGAGATGATAACAGATGCTAGAGCTTATATTAAACAGCCTCCAGCACAGTGTGAAGCTGACAGGGATAAGGCACTGTGTAGAAGAACCGTAGCTGAGGCTTTTGGGACATGCAGTGGAGGAGTCAGAAGGCCAAATGATGGAAGAGGCAGCAGCAGGCAGCATTGCCCAGTGTCTCATGACCACACTCTAAAGGCACTTTGGCCCTTCCTTTTCCGGGATGAAAGCTTTTGCTGTGGCCATGGTTCAACTTTGTTCATAAACTTTAAAAAAAGGTGATTGTGAATTAAAAACTTTTGTGATGCGGTACACAGTCTCCTGAAAGCATGCAAGCTTTGTTTTAAGATAACATCAGACACATAAATCACATCCAGTGTCACGAAGACTGTAGACTTTCTCATATTTCTAGTTTGAGTTCAGAGCTGGTATAGGTAGGAGGTATGGGTGCACATACCTTCTCTGAATTTGATACCCTCTGTAATAGGCATTTGGAAATCAACAAGTTTTTGAGATACGTCATGAGGAATGTTCATCCAGCTCAGTCAAGAAAATACTGTTTATTGTTTGTAAGAGGTCGTGGCGAAAACAAAAAAAGATTAGCCTTTTCAAAGCTTACGGCAATGCACAGTGTTATCTCCTGGCAGGATTTTCCTAATGTTGGTTTTCCTTCTTACTCTAGATCTGTCATTCCATTGTTGTTGAATCACATCTGCAAATCTTGTGTAGTTTTTAGGGGGAAAAGTTTTCTTTTTTTTCCTTGGGGGAAAAAATGTGTCTTCCTTTTTTTCTAGGAAGCACCACCTGACTACTTTCTTTCTGAACTTTGTGTTTAAACAGATGCAGTACCATGAATTGAAACAAGATCCTAGTCACAGCCCGAGCAAGAGGAAGAAGAACAATCCTGCCTAGCCAACTTCACATGTTGAGGAGACCAGCATCTCCCATGGAAGAATAAAAGAGCAAGTCGAGGCAGCATTTCCATTCTCTAAGCTTTTTATTTATTTCGTCTTTTTATCTAGTAGGGAGATTTTGTAAATAATGTAAAAAGGTGTTTCTCACTGAATATCTATTGCCATTTGAAAGCCTGGTTAAAAACACCATAATGCATTAAAGGAGTCAATCTAAAGTGGTAAATATACACTGATACTTGGTGGTTGAAGATACACGAACTATTCAAATCGTGCTGACAACTTGAAAAAGGTGTGAATTTAAATCTTATTCAAAAATTCATCAGATTTTATTTGGGAGCATTAATATTCTAATACAGGAAGTCACGATTACTATGTTTTGTACATTTCACGAGAAATACAATGTGGTGGAGCCTACTGCACTTAAGTTTTAGCAGATTTTTTCAATTTTCAGACCTTGATGTTAACTCCTGGTGCAAAAATTTCCTGTGCAGGTGGGCTGCTTATAAGATAATGAGAAACACAAAGTGCAAATCTCTTTCTGGAGCTCCCAAAAGCAGTTCCTGCTGTCTTTATCATTCCTTAGAGATCTAAAAATCTTTGTCTCTCTGAAAATACTGTCAGTTTGTAACTGATTGCCTGTCTGATTTTTCTCTGTGTACCAGTAATCTTCATTTGTAGTACGCTGTTTAGTGAATGAAGTTCATAGTTTTGATGTAATGGAAATACTATCACTAACTCCATATTGCTTTGGGTGTCATGCTATGAACACTTTTTGTACACGTAACTATTTGAATATGGAAACCTTGTGGAAAGTGTTTTTCTTTCAAATCACGATATCATATTAATACACTTTCTGGTATAACATTACCTCTTAGCAAGCAATGTAGAGGAAAAAAATGATGTTGTGGTAAAACTGATATACTGGTTTTATTTTCTTAGCTAATAATGTCAGTTCTTCTAGTATAATCAATTACCTACTGCATGAAAACTGCATTAACTTGTAAATTACGTGGAACATAGATGACAAATATTTACATTTCAAATGTTTTAGTGGCCACTGCATAATGAGTACTTGGGGATATATTCTGGTAACTGCATGCAGACTTCCACACTCAGCTCCCCACGTAGTGAACAGAGATTCATTCCTGAGGAATTACCTGTGCATAGCTCCTCATTGTAGCTCCTGGTGACATTAAAGGGGATTTTTGCCCAAGGAAGAGTGGCAGGACTGCATCCTCAAGGGGAGCTGTGGTCCTCTCTGGGTTACCTATCATTGGTTGCAATTGCAGAAAATGTTGTATTGCACTACTCTAACAATACTTTTGAAAAGACTATTTAGAAATGCTTTGCAGGGACACATTTATATGTATTTGTCTAAAGAATTGTATGTTAGCTGCATTGGTCATAAAAGTTCATTCTGGATTTATTTATTTTGCAGATTAGATTATAGCCAGGCTCTTATGTGACAGTTTCATCTTTCTGTTTGTATGTTTCAAAGAATGCCAATCAAATGAATGTTCTGCAGAAAGTCTAGTTCTTGTTACATCATTACTTCAAAAGAGTTTCATTTTGAAGCTTGTGTAACTACCTTTTGACTGTATGATACCTGAAGACCAATATACTATTGATGAAATCAGAATCAATGATCAGCCTACTTTGATTTAAAAAAGTCAAATTTTTGATTTAACAGTATGTCAATGTTTGTTGCCTGTTGTCAGTTTTGCAACGTTCTGCAGTACACTGCCAGATTTGTACCTTCCCAATGTTGCCCACCAGTCTTCATGTGATTTCCTTGTCTTTTCTTTTCGTGCACCCAATTTCAAATGTCTACTTTGATGGTAATGTCTGAGTTAGTTATGCATGTTTCCTGCATTAAACACATTTTTAAGCATCACTCTTTTCTATTACGAAGCCTCTGTCTTTTAAATCCTATGCTATCAGTTTTCCATGAGTGGTGTGACAGGCAAGTGAATGAAAACATCATATTTCTGTGTGCAGCATCTCAGTATTCTAAGCTCCATAGCATGCAGGAGGAGGGAGCAGGGAGAGTAAAACATCTGTTAGATGAAAATTGGTCAATTCCTTTTAAATATCTCAGTGACTCAAAACTGATCTCATTGAAAATATAACACACAGAGGCAAGGGTAAGAATGCATGTTGATTAAGTACAATTCTCATGCCACAGCAAGACAATTTAAAATCACAATTTAAAATAGGTTGTGAGTAAACCAGTTCTCAGTATTTGCAGTTTTCACTACTCTGCTTTGTGTGGGTGGCTTCTGTAGAGAACCAGTCCTGCTTTATGCCATAAATATTTCAACATACCTTCCTTTTGCAAATTGGCTCTGAAGTCCATTTCCTGTTAGATTTACCAGGCTTTTTTCTTAAAGCGGCTTGTCTTTTCACAAACAGTCACAAAATAATAAGGCATCACACGATCATGAAACTCTTTCTGATCTCAAGGCTGATTATCTGAAAGGCTTTAGTTACATTTCTTCTGATAACTCATAGTACAGAGGTTGCTTACCCTGTTTTTACAGTTCTTTCTCTTTGTAGTAAGGAACATCTATGTGTTTTTCATAATAGCAGTGAGCTTTAACTGGAAGAGCTGTGTACTCTAACTTAGTATTTTAAATCCAAGTTCAATAACCCCCAAGACTTTTTTTCTATTGCAATTAAACCAACAGTGGATTAATGAGAAAGTGATTAAGCAACTTTTGTATAGTCTACTGGCTAATGGGGTCCCTGAGAGCAGACAGTCTACCAACAAGACCCTCCTGCCTTGTCTCTACCTTGGCCTGCATTCTCTAGCTGATCATTCTCTAGCTGACCATTCTCTAGCACTTCATTTCCTGGTCACCACTGATACTAGCAATTAAACCTTAATTGGAAACTGTTTACCTTGTCATCCTCCCCTGCTTTTTCTCTTGATTTTTTTTTTTTTTTGATGGGCTTCCTTTCCTTATCTGCATTTTTTTACCACTCCACATTCTTGCAGATGTAACTCCTTGATGATATGGTCACAAAGCTTCAGTTGCTGGTTTTGTGTCAGCACTTCAGTTTCCCTTACATACCTCCTACCTCTGAAGTTCAATGTTTGGTTTCTCACTGCTGCATCAAGCAGTCATATATACCTGTCTTTCACCAGCTCTGCTTCTCTTGCACCTGCAGTGAGTGTTATCTAGTCGAGCCTCATGGTGGTACTCCACATTCAGACTTTGTCGTATTCTCTCGGTAGTGATGATTTTGAAGTCGTTCCCTGTGATAGTGCACTAAAAAAGAGTAAAGAAAATTAAAATCTAAGTTTAAAGGAAGGAAATATCTTCTGGAAGTTGTATAACCGTTTCTGCAACAGAAATGCATCTTGCTGTTGTTTACTGGCTTCTGAGATATCTGAGTTTATCATTCTACTCTGCTACAGTTAAAGGACTTGAATCTCCTCCAGCCAGCTCCTAATCCAGCAGAGGGCACGCTTGTCCAAGCCATGGTCTACCATCTTTTCCAGGAGTGTATTGTGGGAGACAGTGTCAAAGACCTTGCTGAAATCTAGATAGACCACATCCACAGCCTTCCCCTCATCCACCAGGTGGGTCACCTGATCGTAAAAAGAGATCAGGTTGGTCAGACAGGACCTGCCCCTCCTAAACCCATGCTGGCTGGGTCTAATCCCTTGTCCATCCTGAAGGTGCCGTGTGATTGCACTCAGGATGAACTGCTCTATAACCCTGCCCGGCACCAAGGTCAGGCTGACAGGTCTGTGCTTGCCAGGGTCATCCTTGCAACCCTTTTTGTGGATTGGGGTGACATTCGCCAACTTCCAATCGCCTGGGACCTCCCCAGAGAGCCAGGACTGTTGGAAGATGATGAAGAGTGGTTTGGCAAGCTCTTCTGCCAGCTCCCTCATCACCCTGGGATGGATCCCATCTGGTCCCATAAACTTGTGAGGTTCCAGCTGGCTCAGTAAGTCACTATTTCCTCCTGGAACTCAGGGGGCTATTCATCTCCCTCTCTTTGTCTACCAGCTCCAGAGGTCAGTTGTCTTGAGGGCCACCTGTCTTAGTGGTAAAAACTGAGGCAAAGTAGGTGTTAAGTACCTCAGCCTTCTGCTCATCTTTGTTAACTATATTTCCCTCCAAGTCCAACAGAGAATGGAGGTTTGCCTTGCTCTTCTTTTGTTATTAATGTATTTATAAAAGGACTTTTTGTTATCCCTAGCTGAATTAGCCAAATTAACTTCAAATTGTACTTTTTTTCCTGCATAACCTAGCTATCTTTGTAAATTCTTCATAAGTAGCCAGCCCTTTTTTCCACAGTTGCTAAACTTTCTTTTTATCCCTGATTTCCTTCAGAATCTCCCTATTTAACCAAGATGGCCGTCTTCCCCTCCGGCTGGCCTTTTGGCACACTGGTCTAGCCTGTTCCTGTGCACCCAAAATTTCCTTCTTGAAACATGTCCATCCCTCCTGGACCCCCTTGTTCTCAAGGGTTGTTTCCCAGGGTATACTCTGAATTATTCTTTTGAGTAGGCCAAAATTTGCCCTCCAGAATTCCAGTGTAGAGGTCTTATTGATGGCTCTCCTTGCATCCCTGAGGATTGAAAATTCTATTATTTCATGGTCGCTGTACCCCAGGCATCCTCCAACCACTACATCCCTCTCTGTTTGTAAACAGTAGGTCTAGCGGGGCCTTACCTCTGGTAGGCTCATTTGCCAGTTGATGAAGGAAATTGTCCTCTATACACTAAAGGAACCTCCTTGACTGTCTCTTCTCTGCAGTATTAAGCTCCCAGCAGATATCTGGCAGGTTAAAGTCACCCACAAGAACAAGGGCTGGAGATTTTGAGACATCTGCCAGCTGCTTGTAGAATAATTCATCCTTTTCATCATTCTGGTTGGGCGGTCTGTAACAGACACCCACAAGGATGTCAGCCTTGTTGGCCTTCACCCTGATTCTGGCCCACAGGCACTCAACCTTGTCACTGCTGACCTCAACTTCAACAGAGTCAAGAGACTTTCTAACATATAAAGCCACCCCTCCACCTCTCCTTCCCTGCCTGTCCTTTCTGAAGAGCTTGTAGCCCCCCATAGCAGCATTCCAGTTGTATGAGTCATCCCACCATGTTTCTGTGACAGCAACTATGTCATAGTTTTCCTGTTGCACTATGGCTTCCAGCTCCTCTTGTTTGTTTTCCATACTGCGTGCATTAGTGTACATGCACTTCAGCTGGGCCTTTGATTTTACTCTCAACTCAGGCTCTACACCCTTAGGCTTATCTCTTGAGAGCCTGGTTGCCGTCTCTTCCCCCTTCAAACCTCGTTTAAAGTCATGTAAAGACCTTCTCATTTTTGTTTAGTTCCCAATGCACCTAAATCACCTTTCTCTTTTATTTAAAACCAGTGGATATTTTTCCAAGATATGTAACTATCGTGCTGTAAAAAATTGAGGGAAGGCAAAGCTAAGTTAAAAAAAAAAAATTAAACCAAACTAGAGATTTCTGTATTCAAAATTGTGGACCTGCAGTGCCAATAACTTAGCTTGCTGGTTTCACAGGGTTATTAGAGTTTCTGATATAGTGGTTTGGGGTTTTTTTCCCTTGCAGGGTGTCAAACAGGCTAGGCTTGATGGGGGGCCCGTAAGTTAGCAGAACCAATCAGGGGCTGCTGCCAGGGAGGGCTCAGCTGGGGAAGGGCCTTGATAGGAGGAGCTGTTGACCATTTAGGAGAACTGACGCAGCAAGAAATTCACCTTATAAGGGAAGACACCAAAGAAGGAAGGGGCCGAGATACCCGGGGGAGGGTAGGGGGCATGGTTAGGAGTGTATAAATGTAGCAACCCTCCTTCTCAGGGGTGTGATCCCTAGCTTGTTACTAGGTGATGCACCCTGCACGTGCAGCTACAATAAATTCTTGCTCTGTCCTTTTAAAAAGCTGTCTTCTAAATTGACTGAAACAGGGATTTTTTCTTACATTTCAAGGTTACACTTTAAAATACTCAAGACTGATTGCTTCAGGAGTCAGGGTATTGTCAGACCCCTGTCAACCCCATTAACCCCAACAAGAAAGAACAGCCTGGTTGGGCTCTGGTTAGGCAACAGTGGCAGTGCCATGAGAGAGGGCTCGTGCTGAACCAGTGTGTGTGGACTGGTGTAAACAAAAGACTTTTTCCAACAAGTCTTTGCATCAGCAGGTTTTGAAGGTATTCTCATTAGTGTTTTGGGCTTCAAGTTCAACTTACTTACTTTTCTAGTAAGAGCAGTTGCATATGATTGTTATTATGGGTGTTGTTACAGGTTTGAATAGTTTTGTATGGTTTCTGCAATTAAAAACAAAAAAACTGGGCGAGACTGGGTCTCCTTCTAACCCACTGGAATATTTATGTTTTTGCAAGTTAAATTTTTGGGTTAAACTTGGGGAAAAAATATGTTTATGTTGTTACAGATTCTTAGTTGGGGTTGTCTTGTCATCAAGACAGGAGGGACACTCACCAGACATAACAAATGACATATCTGACCCTAGAGAGGCAAAAAATTAAAGACTGACACTAACCACTACTGTACAATTAGTACATACAAACCCCAAAGTTCTCAGAATGTTTGCATGAGTGTATTAGAAAGGCAGCTGCCATGGTGAATGAGATGTGTGCCAGCGTGTGAGATGTGTATCAAGAGTGTGAACTCCTCAATTTATTGATACACAGGAAAATACAATCTTCCTACCTCATTGTTAAAGGTTCAAAACAAAAAAAAAAGGTGGTGGTGGGAGGGTCTCCCTACAGACACAAAGGTTTTGGGACTCGAAGGACCAAGACTGAGAACAAAGGTGTGGTTGATGACTCTCGATTCCAACTAAATGGTGAGGGGAAGGTGAGGAACAGACCCCCAGCAACTGGGAGGGGTAGAGGCTTCTCTGAGTTTCTGAGGTTTTCTGAAGTGCTGAGTTTACTTCGTTTTGGGCAGCTGCTGGGACTAGAAGCCACCGTTTACTGAGCTGGCATCTCGGAAGGAGCTCCTTCTGGCTCTGCTCTTCCCCCTTTCCCCCTCCATCTGTAGGTACCCTGAGCTTCAGAGAGAGAGAGAGAGAGAAGGGTCACAGCTGCTTCAGGATACACTACCGACTTTTCCTGGGGACTGACTTTGGCTGCAAGGAGATTGCTGGAAACTACTACCACCCCTCAACTTCCAACGTTTCCTTCTTTGAACAAAGGACAAGGAGAGAGTCTGCTCTTCCCCAAGAAAAGGTTCCATCCTGCCCCCACATGAGTCATAAGGCTGGCACCTCTTCCTGACTTGTGTCTACTTTGCCTGGAAGACTGGGGAACAGACCTCACAGCCAGCCGAGGTGTGACACTGCCACCTGCTGTCCATAAATATATTTGCACCAGGAGGAAATGACTGTTTTGGGGCTGTTTGGGTGCTGGGAGAGTTGTTTGCTCTGGTCTGTTTATATATCTATGTCTATCTATATCTATATATAGTAGTTAAGAACAGTTATCCTTCTTCTATATGTTTGCTACTTAAAGTTCTTTTAAATTTAATAAGTGGCGAAGTGGTTACTGAGGACTACTCCCCTCCTCTAGTCTTGGTAAACATTTTTCTTTCCTTTAAACTAGGACACTCATCATACCCTGCTCACTGAATAATGTCTCCTAAATGATTTCTACCCCACTAACACAAGGGTTCTTCAATAAGGGTTCTATATGTTATACCCCCGTTACACAAAGAAACCCTCAGAAACTAAAAGTCACAGACCCTGGTTCCCTCAGAGTTAAAACATTCATAAAGAAAGGTTCAGTTCTAATAAAAATTTCAGTAAATGTTTAGAGTGAATAAAGGTTTCAATAAAGGTTTCAATAATGGTTAAAGAAAGCAGGTTTGAAACAGGTTCTCAACTAAGCAGGCACTCATAACAAGGTTGTTTCAAGGTTCAAGTTCTAAGTTGTATTGTTCTCTACGGTTATTCCTGGTTATTAATTAATAAAAATGGGAGTATGTAGGAGTGGGGTAACCTCCTGTGGGATGGACACCACAGAGACACCGTGGGTCTTGCTGGGAACTGGTGTTCATGCAAAAGCCCGAGAAGAAACTACCCTATTGTGTGTGCCATGTCCTGAGGTTTTAAACTCATTGGTCAGATTGTGAGCATTCCCGGGATATGTCAATGTCCCCAACCCCGGGTATAAAGCATGTGCACACACTTCAATAAACTGCTTCTCTCATGTCCTCTGACACAGAGTGTCCATGCTTATATCAACTGTCAGACATTTCTCTATCTTTATCTGAATGTGAGTGCAGAGACTAATATTTTCCAAAGTTATTTTTTCTTGGAAAGGTATAATATCATATCCTGGTCAATATGATGATAAATTTATGAATTTCTAAGGATCTTTATATATTATAGTTTTGTGATGGTAATTACTTTATATACATTTAACAGATTAAAAAGAAGCTATTTGACAGATTTAAAACTGTATTCATTTGTGAATAATCACTGAGCATGAAATGTAAGACCATGCAATGAAGGCTCTCCTTACTGGAAAATAAACTGGAAATGGATCTCTTTGAATTTACTGGGCACTCTTGACCACATGGGAGCATGGCACAATGCTAAGGCAAAAAGGCTCTGTGTGGTGCTTGAATGTGTGGGCCAAGGGGCTGTTGGTCATAGAATAGTTTAGGTTGAGAAAAACATTTAAGAACGTCAAGTCCAATCCTTAACCCAGCACTGCCAAGCCCACTACTAAACCATGTCATAAATGCAACATCTACATATATTTTAAATCCTTTCAGGAATGATGACTCTACCACTGTGCTGGGCAGCTTGTTCCAGGGCTTGATGACCCTTTCTGTGAGGAAAATTTTCCTAGTATCCAACCTAAACCTCTCCTGGTGCAACTTGAGGCTGTTTCTTCCTGTCCTGTCATTCGTTACTTGGGAGATCGACCCCCACCTGTCTACACCTTCCTTTCAGGTAGTTGTAGAGTGATAAGCCTCCTTTTCTTCAGCTGTCTTGGGTTGAGCTGGCAAAATGCCAACTGTCCAAGACAGAGTGAAAAGGGAAAAAGAGGGAAACACCCACAGATCCCCCAGCTGTTCCTCACACAAGTTGTGCTCCTAACAATTCCTCAGTTCTGTTGTCCTTCTCTGAACATGCTCTAATACCTCAATATGCTTCTTGTCATAAGGGACCCAAAGCTGAGCACAGTATTAATTGTCGAGAGCAGGGGGATGAGGTATGTGTGGGATTATGGCCCTGATAAGGTCTTGATGAGTTGAGGGAATAGCCTCAGCCTCAGCCCCCCTGGAGGGATGTTGACAGGATTGATGGTGTTACCAAAGAATAGAGTGTTATGGAAATAACATAGCTTTTCTTTGTTGTACCATGTGGCACCCTGCAGAGACCCAAGAAGCCACCCCTCAGGCATCTGTCTATCACCCCCAAAGTACTGACTTTAGTCACACAAACCACCTAAAAGAAAATAAACAGTATAAAGAGAGACCGAGCATAAGGCAAAATTGGGGAGAAAAACTTCCACCATCTCTGGGAGGGCAACCTATGAGCTACCATCTCCCCTACCCCCACCCCATTGGACATTGCAGGGGTAAGCAACCAAATTCTTACTTTATTTTCCTGTGCCTTACTAATTATAAGTTGTTACAGCTCACTGGGTGTATACGTGCTAGGAGAAAGCAGCTATATTCTTCCTGTTGCTTTTCTTTTGGGTTACTGAGTGGTTTAAATGTGGTGTTGAACTGTTGTGTTTCTGTTTAGTAATCCTCTGTTAGTAAAGTTAGTCTTGGGATAGGTATACTGCTGGAGTTGCCTGTAAAATATGTTTTGTGCCGGTTTCTTTGGGGGTATTTTGTCATCAATTAAATACAATCCTGCAGCTAAATGATATCACCGCCTAAGTAACCCATAAAGTCATTGTCACATACTTGTATTAATAAATGTTATTTCAGGAGCTGTTGTGGGGAAAGTTCTTTTGTTGCTATTACGTGTGGTCTCATATGAGAGGTCAGAAACCCTTCCAACCTGTGTGCTATCCATGTCGATAGGCAGCATTAGGACCATAAGGCTCTGATTTTCTGGAGGCGCTTATTGCTATTAAGTTCTCCCTGGTGTAAGTGTGGTTCTCACAGGAAGGTCAAAAATCTTTCCAGCCTGTGTTCTGTCCAGTGTTTGACAGGCAGTGCTGGGTTCATAAAGCTTTGATTGTTCTGAGGACACTTACAGCTTTTATATTAATGCAGGTGAGACTAGAAATCTTTGCATTTCTGTCTCTTCCCCCTTTCACGTGACAGATGTGGTTCGATACTAACCTCCACAGGGCATTTATGATGCTGCTCTTTTGCAATACAGCTGTTTAATAGCAGTCAGGATTGTAGATGTTTCAGAAACATCTTCAGGACTATTTAGAATTAGACAGTTTAAAGTGAGGTCAGGCTCTGAGGTTTGAAACTGCCCTCTGTTATAAAAAAATCTAAATGATTATTGAAACTACAGTAATATTTAAATTCTATGTGCTAAATTTTCCCACTACATAAAGCAAAAAAAACCAACAAAACTTCTGAGCCACCACTCAGTAGTGATTTATTTGACAGTGCGACCATTTCGAAACCAAGAAAGACTCCACAAAACTTCTTACAAATAACACCAAGATTTTTGCACATGAATTGATGTGCTTCATATCTTGTAATGGAAAAAAAAAGAATATATAACAGAGAAAATACAACACTGAAATTTGGCTTAATGTAATATTTTGGAAACTTTGAGCCTTGACCAAGACCTTTGTATGCTACCTAAATACCTGACTGCATATCCCAGTCTGCTCTACCTTCTATTTATTGCTCTCAATTCTTGTGCTGCTGACCAGTGTTACTCACCTGACTGGCATTCTTTACAAAGTATACACATTGCTTTTCTTTCATTGTGTCCTCCAACAGGAAATATTGTTTATTTGTCCACCTCATATGTGACAAAGGTGTTTTTGGCGTTGCTTTCTTACTAGAGTAACATTACAAATGCATAGACAGAAACAAATCCACAGATGAGTCACTAATAAACACAGAACAACAGCAATGAGGGTCTGATACCAAGATCAACTCAGTGTTGTGAGCATCTTCCATGGATTGCTATGAGATCATGTATCTCAACTGCAGAAAGTCTAAATGGAAATTTTAATGTTCTGCAAGCCAGCTGCCATCAATGGAATTATTCCTTCCAGTTAAGCAACACAAATTTCAGAAGCACCTATTAATCCACACTCTTTTAGTTTTTTTTTGTTTTGTTTGTTTGTTTTTTTTAATATTATAAATTGCTTTTAGAGAAGAACTGGAATCAGATGGGTTGCTAATTAATACCTACCTTTTGAAGACTAAATTTAAAATTACTACTGAATCCCCCCCAGGTATCTTTACTCTAATGCATCACTTCCTTCTCTTCCCTTGGAAGTGAAAAGGATAGACTTCCCTTTGTTTCTCCTCCCACATCCTAGCGTGGAATTAGTTTGGATCAGTACTAAAAAGCAAGGCAGGAAGAGTAGCTTCTGCCGTATAAATGAGCAATAAGGGCTCTCCAAAACACATAACTCTTCTGCATCAGCTACACCATAAGCACAGTTAGGTAGCTCAGTTGCCTTGCAAGCCTCAATACCTTTAAAGAACATCCTGGGAATTTCTCTTTTTCTCAAGTAATCATAGCATATGTAGCACACAATCCTAAATTAGGCTAGAGGATTTATTTAGAGCATTTATTGTGTGTAGTTTGCATGTCTTCAAAGAATGGAAACAAAAGTTTCAAATTAAATGGGGTGAAATTTTTAAGGAGATCCACAGTATCAGAATCTAACATCCAGTACATACTTAAAACTATCTTGTATAAAGTTCTCTGTAAATTCCCCTGCCAACATAACTAGGTTTCTGCCACTGCTTTCACTAGCATCTTCAGTGAGGGAATCTAAGCAGTGTTACCAGATCATTTTATACACTGCCAGTGTACTTGACTTTATACACATCCCTTTAAGACATGAGTTAGAGCAGAGCCAAGGACACCCTCAAGTTTTGCTGAGGGTGGATTCGGCCCTTCAAAACATCATTGTCCTGGGAAGCAGCATGATGACTTGATTGTTTTAAAGCTCTACTAAGTGATACCTGCTGGAACTTCGTAAATCACTTGGGTGTCTGGACCAGTCTTCTCAAGTCGGTCACTGAATGTGACCACAAGTGACATGGTGCTGATGATATTTTCCACACCTCTTTGTATTACCGTTTCTATCAAACAAAGACAAGGGAATGCTAGTATATTGATTCTGTAAATATAGTGCCTTCTGTTTTGAATTTTACAAGACATAATTAATCTACATAATTTTAATTTTTATAAGGAGAAATAAAACAAAAACTGATGTAAGGAATTTGTTTCTCCATTTGTTTTTATTTCATGACAGATATTTACAACATTAGCTTTATTAAAGGATATTAAGATATGAAGGCACAAGATTTTCTCAGGGAATGAAACAATCAACTACTTAGTTTAAATTTAGGGTCATTACCTCTGAAAACCAAAGTGATCTATGGCATGAGACAGGTAACAAAGACTTCCAAGATAGAAAATACAAAGTTGTGTATGTGTAAATGGTATAGCACTCTCCTAAGAAGAACACAGATATCCAGATGTGTCAGGCAACTAGATGGCATTGGTACTGGAAAAATTTTGCCTAAAAAATGTGTTGAATCAGTGTATGCGACTTTCAGGATCTGCCATAGGAAACTACTAACAATATGGGAGATACCAACATGTAGGGGCTTGTGTAGGACTGTGAAATTTGTACTTCTTTGGTTGTTGGAGAAAAGTTAGGTCCCTATCAAAGGTTATCACTCAAGATTCAGCCAATGTGGTTGGTAGGAAGTTAACTGCTAAAAAGTTTTAAGAGCTGATATGCTTCTACCATAGTTTGCAGAGTTGCTAACAAGGCTTTCATCTGTTCTCCAGGGAAGAAAAGCATGTTTGCAGATACTTCTTGAAGAAACTGCGGTAGCTTTTGAAAAGTTTCTAGCTCTCTAAAATATGTATCTACCAACCAATCTTCAGAAAATGCATTTTTCGTCTTAGAGTTACTAAAAGCCATCAATGGAAGTACATTTGAACAAGCTACCTCTTTGAGAGTTAAAGTCAAGGGTGAAGACAAATTATAAACTGAACAAAAATTCAGCAGCATCTTATTAAATAAAATCAAACACAGTTCTCTCTGCTGACTGCAAAACTCTTGTTCTGTGCACTCATAAAAGCTTTCAATACTCTCATCTGGGTGAACAAGATTCAAAAGTTCTTCCTTTACTACTATCGACTCCACACAATCTAGTGGCAATTTTCCACTGGAGCTCCTCTGCTGTAGAAGGACTGGTCCTGCAGAGAAAATATAAACATTATTAACAACAGCACATTCGATTTAGCAGACAAGCAAGATTTTGGAATGTTTTTTGCCAGTAGCTGGGAGTCTGTTTAAGTTCCTTTTCATGGTTAATTATGTTGATGTAACTGATGAATTATATATTTGCAATACAATCTAGAACATGCAGAAAGACACTTTGTAACGTTTTCTTTAGCATATTGTCTTAATTTACACAGCGTATGGAAAAAGGTAATCTTACTACTGTACCAAAATTGTATTAAGTACTTTATATATGAGGTTTTTTGCTGACACTTCAAATTTAAGGCATGTTACTGTGATGGTTTTTATTTTACTTTTCTGGATGGTGTGGCCAATCTTGCCTTAGGATATGCAGCAAGGTAAACTATTGAAGTAGGAATCCAAGTCTTCCCCAACAACTGAGTTTCAAAATTTGGTCTTGACAGACTTCTGAAATGCAACCCATAATTTCTCTAATAAATAGAATTGAAGTAAGTAAATGGGATGCTTACTTTTCAGACTACACTGCATTCTTTTGGTATTTCCTGTTTAATAAATGGACCTAATAAATGTTCAAACAGCTTACACATTTCTTGATACGTTTAAGACAGGCTGCATCAGTAAGAAAAAATGATGGTTGCTAAGACACTATAGGTGTTTTGCAATGATGAACACATCAGAAATCTACTTATATAAATTTGGGTTACTAGGCTAAAGTAATGATGTCACTTTAACTTGAATACTTCTTCAGAAATACATTTTATTGCATAAAGTTACATATCCCCGCTTTACATATCCATACTAGACATTTTAACTTTGCTCTGATTTAAGCTGTAGTATCATTACTGATTATTTAGTATCATTAAATCTCCTGCAAGCTGAAGGTTTTTAGAGACAGAAAACCGAGTAAGTTTTCAGATAGATGTGTCCTAAGTTATTGAGCTAAGTAAATCCACACTGAATTGGGTAAGATGTTTTCTATCACAGTCTTGTCAGTTGCTCATCAGGCCATAACTCAGAGTGTCAAAGGCAAAGATAAGAATATACACAGTCTTACAGTTTCCAGAAAACCTTGATGAATGCAAGTGCAAGTAGAACTCTTCCTCTAAGACAATGTTGTCTTAAAACACTGCAGAGAAAAACCTCCAGGCCAATTTTAGTAGGAGATAAGATAAAAGAGCAGAAGTTTTACTGAGCCTCCCAGGCGTCAGGAATGCATATCCACATGCGTGCCCTGACACACTGGTTCCACGGTTTTTATAATAATGTCCACCCAATCCTCATTCTGCCACACCCCAGTTCTGCCCCATTCCACCCCCTGGCACACCCCATCAGGAATTGAATCTGGGGGAGTTTGGGACCCCTCCTTCATCATCTTTGTCTTCCTCGTATCATGTCAGGTCCTTGGAGGCTTTCCAGCATTCTGGACTTTGAGCTCACTCTGCCTATGTTTATGTCTCCTGGTGCAGGCCTTAAGATGTTTTTATGCATTTCTACCTTGAAAAGAAGATTAGATAGCTAATGGAATTTTAGGAAGATTAGATAGCTAATGGAATTTTGAGGGATTGATATGGGGATATCGGTATGGGGTTTCTTTTGCTAGAAATACTGGTGCATTAAAATCTACATTCACGGTAGCTACTTTTAAAATCTATAAAAATTTAAAAAATCAAAAAACTCTAAGCATCAACAAGAAGACCATCCTCTACCAATTCTTTACAATAGCCTAGGAAAACTGCACATCTGCCAGTGCAATGCCACTTCCAGCTGAGGAGCTGGGCTTTCTAGAATATTGGCTGATGCATCACTTAGACTGATTGAACTGAGCCCAGGTATTGGTTTGGCATGCTAGATACACGGTTTAGTAAATATATAAAACACCTGGGAGACACAGAACTGAGGCTCCTCCAACACAGAGGTAGAACTGCACAGGAACGTATTGATTATGATCCAGTACTTGCACAACATAAACAGACACAGCCCTTAGGGGGCAGGAGAAGACAGTAAATACAGACTGAAATAAAATTTTGTTTCTCTACCTTATTTAATAGGCCATCTAAACACAGTGCACTCCTATTCCTCAAGACTATACACAGAAGATTTTTATTGAAAAAATTGACTTGGCACATAAAATACAGTTTATGCTGATAGAGTAGGTCAATTGTACAGATATCAAAAAACATTCACTTCAGTAAATTAACTAAAGAAGGAAGAGTTGATACCCAAGACCATTCTTTGCAGAGGTTTGGTTTTGGGGTTTTTTAAATATGCTATGTTAAATACATTGATATAGTACATATTTCAAAACAAGATACGAATACCCTCTCTCTGAACAAAAAATAGTTTAAAACATTTATCATGTGTTTAAAACATTTGTCATGGCATGCCTAAGGGGCAAAGTATCTTTTTTTAGAAACTAAGGCATCCCTCCCACTATTATCCCTAAAGAGCAGTTATCATCATTAAAATATAGATTCCTTTCTTGAACCAATTACCAAGCTAAATGTGTTCTTCAAAGACCATCACATTAATTTTCATAAATGCTGAACAAATTTATATTGAAACATATGATTTATATAGAGATTTACTGATCTATTTTGGCACTGTGGTAAAAATTGATCAAACCAAAAGAAAATCCTTAGCCTTGCTTGCTGGCTAGGCAATCTTCAGCTTCATTAATGAGTACAGAGAATATAGTTACAATGCATATGGTGTAAAATGCAGAATAAAAACATCAACATATTGGAAAAAATTTGGGAAAATCCCAGTTAACTTCATAATCAGCTGACCAAGATAATTGTGAAAACAGTAATATTTTTATTGTAACCAAACCAGCTTGGCTTAAAAATGCTTTAAAATACATGTTCCCCAATAACACTGCATTTTAAACAACTATTAAGAAAAACATCATGAACGTCATATAGGTAATTTCTCTACACCAGTTTAGCACAAATGCACTCACCCCCATGCTGAAGTAGCAGCTTGCCAATTTCTATGTGTCCATTTGATAGTGCATCATGCAAAGGAGTCACGCCGTCCACTTGACTGAGCAGGTCTACCTCTGGACAACGCCGCAAAATTTCACTGACACACATTATGCTGCCATGGTTACAGGCTTCATGCAAAGGTGTCCAGCCAGCATAGTCTGCATTATAAATGAAGGGAAGTTTTAAAACAGCAGAAATAGTACTAAAATGTTAACATTAATTAGGCAGCAAAATACTTTACTTTTTAGTGTTCATGATGGCTAGAGTGGCAGCCTATGATATCAAAACAAGAAATTCCAATGAAAAACATCTGAAAAAAGTAAATAGCATTTTTAAAAATCAGTAGAAAAGGTGATAGTAAAACACGCTCTACTTATAAATTCATCTTATGTCAATGTTTGCTATAAAGTCTTCATTTTGTGTTGTTTAAAATAATAAAGACAGTCTCAATAGTATAAATACAAACTTTATTACCAAATAGATATTAAGAGAGTTCTTTATCTGGCTTAATTTCTTAGTTCTCTAGAGAAAACAAATAACTTACCTTTAACATTTATGTCTGTTCCAGGGAAAGCAAGAAGCTGAATCAGTCTCTCCACATTGTTACTTATGCAAGCTTTATGGAGGGCTGTCTCTCCTATCATGAAAAATTAATATATTACACTAGAGTAGAAAAGATAGCAACTAAGGAAAATACTCAAAGTGCCTGGAACTAGGAGACCTGGCTATGTACCAGAAAACTCAATAAGTAAGATTTTTCTTTATCCTTTTTAACCATCTTTTAAGAAAAAAAACCCCCACAGAGCTTCTGTTCCACCAAAGATCCAGCAACAAAATTGTAATGCAAGCGGTTTAACACAAGAATTATCTCCCCTATGGTTCAAGGTTTAAAGCTTCAATCACACTACAAAAGCACCAAATGATCACAGAACACCAAAAAATACCAGGTTTTGAAGCAATAAAACTTCAGAGCGCAGTTGCCCTCCCTTAAATTTATTCATGAACCTACATTAAAATGTATGGTTCTTTTTACACAGCATTTATAGCTTAATTCAAATGAATATTTCTGGCTAAGCACGAATGCCTCGACACACTTAAGTATAATTCAGAACTTCAAATCTGTTAACAGATGGTTTGCTGTTTCTTAATAGGCTGTCTGACTTGGCTACAGTAGTGAAGGAGGGGGAAAAAGAAATAAATAATAATAGTAATAATAAGAAGAAAATGATCTGGAAAAAAATCCCTAGCCCTAGTACCATGTAAAGCTGAAATAAGTGTGAAAAATTAAAACAACAAGCAACTGAGAGCTGATGCTTATATGTAAAGACACCATTAGTTTCTGCCTAATAAAAACTTCAGTCCCATTCTAAATGCTCTTTGGATTTCAAAAATTGATTAGATCTGAAGAAGAGCCAGAAGAAAATCCTGATGCCAGGTGAAAGATGACACACCAAACATCTCAGAAATTCAAAATATCTCAGGCTAAATCTGTCAGCCTTTGTGATTAAGACTTATATAGAACACTTCATTATATTAATACCTTCACTACATAAATCTATCAACTCCATACTCATTCTTTCAACAGAAGACATTACTTGCAATTTTGGCAGAAGAAGAATAGAAACAAAGCAGGGTTTGTTGCTCCCCCCCCCCAGTCCTTCACCTCACTTGTCTTTGTAGAAGTCAGCATGTAATAATTCACACCAATTTTACTTGCAAAAACAAAAGAAAGGGAACCAATTTTAAAAATTGGCTCTGTTACTGAAGCTCTCTTAAATAACAAAAGGGAATGAGGTTTTCTTTTGTCCTTCAGTGTTGTGATACAATTTTTTGTTTTTTTGAACAATCCCAGCTTGCTTTTGCCAGATCTTTTTCTGAGCCTTCTCTTGGGTGTCATATTGATATAGTCGTAGGTAAATTTCTGATGATGAAGATGACAAAAAGAAGTTCCAGCCAGTAACTCTGTTCAAGCAAAGGCTCATGCAAAGTAGAATTTATTAAATTTGTGTAATAAGTAGGAATTGAACAAATTACTACAGTGCTGTTTTATTCCTTAGGTACTTGAGTTCCAGCATAGCTAAGACAAAAGCCAAATGCCTTTCATAGTCTGGGCTGAATGCCTGGAAGAAAACAGTCCATATGCTTAACACAGCTATGTAACATAGTATACTCCTCAGTCTTTGTTCACAAAATGTCTAGGGCTCAGAGCGATGAAGACTGAATTATACTTTAAAATCAGAAGACATTGATCCTACCAAGCACAGGTTGAGGTGGATTAGCAAAGTAAGGCAGGAAAGACTGGAATATGCTCACACAAGCTGTACACTGTATTTATTATTTGGGAGGAGGAGGGTAATGAAGAAGGCAACTTTATTGCACCATATGTAACTCCACATTTTAAAAAGACATTGCTAAAAAGAAATACAAACTGTAAGAAAACTGGGCATAAGCCATCATTTTAGTTCAGCATTCACTGGGATACGTTTTTAAACCTGAAACTGTTCATACTAACCATTTTAAAATTCTTAAAATTAATCAGAGATATAGAATACCTTTAATATTTCTCTTGTATATCTCTTCAGCCAGAAGACAGCAATTTGCCTTGGTGTGTGCAGTCTGAACTTCTGCTTTTCCTCTAAGCTTACTAAAGGTTCGGTCTCTGAAAAGAGAGGGATAGGTTTAAAATCCCTATTTCATATTTTAAGATAATGTATATATACTTAACGCTTTTAAATTTGTATATATTGCATACTTAGATCTACTCATTTCAGCGTCATTTCTCAAATATCTTAATTACATAATTTCTATGTGATTTAATTGTAACTATTTAAAAGAGTAATAAAATTGCATTGCCCACATTTAAACTTTCTTTAAATGTAAACCTATGAATAGTTCAACTTCTCTGTGTACCCTCATAAATTTAACATTGGGCAAATTTGACTACATCAATCTGCGTATACACTGAAATTGACTATCAAAGCAAATGGGGGAAGTCCCAGCCCAGAGGTGTTACAGGTTTACTATGGAGCTTTCTGTCAGTTGCAGCAATTTGTAGAAAACAAAACAGGTCATATAAAGTTCAAGAAATTTGTCAGGTCAGAACCTGTTATAGGTATTACTTACGGTACATCAGACAGCACTTTGACTTGGTTCTGCTTATCACCGCTTAGCATCTGTAAGGCCTTTTGAGACTCAGGGAATGGCTGTTGCCCTATTTTCCTTTTCTCTGCTTTGTGTATCTTTGTTGCATGCAATGCTATCTCTCTTAAAGCAGGCGAATAGGAACAGACCTGTTGCAAAAGTAATATTTTTAAAATGAAGTAATTTTCTTTTGTTGCTTTTGCTGCAAAGCAGTCATCTATGACCCACAGCTTGCTGTATCAGTTTTCATAAATCTGATCCCTAAGTCATTGTACATAGAGATAGTTTAAAGGTGTGTCTTTAGGAATCCTTTTTGATATTCTTGCAATTCACTTTTTATGCTGGCCTCAGAGGTGAGTGGCTTGTGTCTGAGCCAGTAAGTGTGCAATTCTATACCTCTCTCTTGGGTTTCTGGTAGCTGAGAAAATTTGGATCACTTTATCTGGACATAAGACTGGAGTACAGTTAACTGATTTTTATGCATTTAATGAAAGAATTTACAAACTTTCTGTTCCCAACTCAGGGAGCAATTTGATAAAGAAATACTCCCCTCCTTTATCTCTTCTAAGATGAGGGGCTGGATTAAATCTTTAGGCAAATAAAGACAATCAGCCAGGGATCTCTTAGTGCTCTCTCAATAATAGGATAATGTTGGCTGTTCTAGAAAAGTTAGCTTCTTTCCAGTAACTCAGGCCTTCAAACTTACTTATACAGTTCATTTAAAAATTCATATAAGTTTCTGCAGTTTGACAAGACCATAGGAAGAAGTCCACTGAGGGGATTCATTTATTGAAAACACAATGATTGTATCTGAAGAAAGGCATTAAGGAAGGCTCTTAGTATACAGTACTTAGATTATTTGAGATCACTGTAGATTCTGCAGGCAATGTGCATATGTTGGCAATATACATTAAATAATAGATATATAGTTGGTTTATTTTTAAAATTCTGAATCTTTTGTTTGAGCTCTATTTAAAAATACTGTATTAATAAACAATGACCTCTGTTCACAATAAACTCCTGTAAAATTCACAAAAATTCATGCATGGTAAATGTATTAAAGTGTGAATTTATTTTTCTGTGACTCTACCTGTAGAGTTTTAGGATACAGAGAAACAGTTATGGATTCCATATTCTATTCAGTCATTAGTACTAAGATTACTGAAATGAGGCTCCAGGTTAGGGCACGTCATTATCATGTGATCGTCCTGATTTGTCTGCAACCTGCCAGAAGTCATGGTTTTGAGAATTTCTTTCACAGCTTTCATCATGTAGTTCCTCACAAACTATCTGAAATTGTGACTCGAAGGCAGGCAAAGGTTTGTAAGTAGGAAAATTTTTAAGATGAGAAATTCATAGAAATACATTGGGGTTCAAAATCATAAAATCTTGTATGTAACAAATGCAAAGACACAGCAGAATACGACTGTTACCTCTTAAAAAAAACGGAAGGAAAAGGTAGCCCAGGAAAATCACACAATATTTGGCATTTTCCTTTATTACAAATGTAACATTGCAGTAAACTATTTATATCAGAGATTATTTTAAAAAACTTTTATTGTGTTCACCGTTGTTGCATTGTTTCATATTCATGTTAACTGCATGTAAACAAATTAATTAGGTGTGAAAAACTCTCTGGTAAGAAAAATCTTATCATTGTTCTGGAGCCAGATCTCAAGCAAAAAGATATTCATATGCAATGGAACACATGGAAGACAATGCATGCAACAAGAATGACCTTAGACCACAAATAAAATAAGTTCTTCAAGACTTTCATGAATCCATTTACTTATAAAATACTGAAGTGTGATAGGTTATTAATGAGTAGAAGAGTTACTTACTATTTTCTGAAGAGAAAGAGGTTCTGAAGGTACAGTTATATTCCTCTGTAAACACATTTGTTTTAAAATTGCTTCTGCAACAAACATTTGAAGCCAGAGGGATGGTATGGCGCAAATAAACATTTTTAATTCACATATAGAAAAATCTGGATAAAAGCAATAGGGGCAAAAAATATAAAGTGAGTATCAGAATGAGAATACAGAAATCTATACACCTAGTTATCTGGAATACAGCTTTTCCAGAATTTTTTTCCTCCTGTTACAGACACAGAAGCTATTCTCCAGAAGAATTACTAAAAGTAATCACATTAAGAAACATTTTATCCATCATATAAGATAATGACCAGCTACTAAGAGAATGTTTAACATGTTTTAAAAGACAAAGCATCAATCTTATGTGAAATTTTTTAAAATGCTCTCAATATAATCTTATAAAGTTACTCCTTTATTTTGACAATAAAACTACTTATTTGTGAAGTTATTCAAGTGATCACCTTTTAAATCTCTAAGTGACACAAATTCAAATTAGATCTGTAGCACATAAACAATAAGTCTTCAAGTAATGCAGGGTGACTTACAAGTTCAACATTAAAAGTGACTGTAGGCAAATTGCAATCCCATTCAGATGCATCAAATAGCTTATACTGTTAACAAAAGAGAAAACCACTCAGTGGCAGATTATATATAGATATACATACGTATCTATCTCAATATATATCAGGAATATGTCTGGCCTACCTTTCTTTTTGTGGAAAAGGAGGTAGAATGACTGATATGAATTTGCATTTTGATCCTGGCATAGTAATTTTGTCAAAACAATAACTAAATCAGGTGGAGACGAATATGTGCCATGAGGAAGGAATTCTTTACTGTATGGAGGGAATATTTTAGTCTTCTAAGAAGTGCTCATAAATTAACTGATCTGAAGACTCAATAAAAACACAAGTTTTAAGAGTACAGATGTTCTCTACTGTAAGAGTAACTGAATTTAGAAGAACTCTGCAACAATTTTGCTTTGGATTGTGCCAGGTGGCACAGGTCAAAGAATCTTTATTCTTTATAAGCAGACAGTGAATGCTGTTTTTATTTTCCATTTGTGTATAAGAAAGTAAGGAAGTCTTACAGAAATATATAACTAAAATTCTCCCTATTATAGGACAACTAGAAAATATGTTGGAGAGGTGGCAATAGCCGTACAAACTAGAAGCACCATTAATTTAAATACTACAAAGTTCCAAGTGCTTTGGCCTTCTAAAATGCAAGGCAGGCTATAACAGTTCTGATAATTTGCTTTCTGTAAGACTGGAGTGGAAATATTTGTACAGAGATTAAGATTTTAGTTTAATTTTTTTCAGCATATTTCTGAAGGGCCCAGGTAGAAGGCAGATACACTTTAAACGAAGCCTACATACACACCTGTTACTACAGAAAATAATGACTGAAACTAGAATATCCATATTTGTTACATGGAGGGTAGTAGAAAGAACGGGGGGGAAGCTTTGGAAGGAATTAAGTTTGGAAATGAAATTAAAATTCAGTGTTTCTCTTGAGATTATTTTTTTTGCTTTTTGAGTTCCACAACCCCTAGTTGTTAAAAGTACAGATACCTCTACCAACATTACATGGTAAATGATAACCATGACATTTCTCTTTAACCAGTATATTTAATGAAGGAGAAAAATAATTCACATTTATACTTACTGAGATTTATTTAGAGTGATTTTAATGCAAAAGCCTGTTCTCTGTAGCCTTTGCTTAACACTGACAGACACACACACAGTGGAAAACTTTCCTGCATATGTACACACAACGTTAAGAGTGCACAGCTGCAACAGGAGGTAAAAAGTAACTTGAAAGTTGTTCCACTTCAGCAAGCTGGAATCAGTTTATCACTGTGTGGGTGTGACCAAAGCTGTGTATTCTACACCCTCTACTTAATTTCGCATGAACTGTTAACAATGGACCATTGGCAGCAGCTGCCCAGGGCACACCTGACCCCTCAGGATGTAAGTTGGGTGTTAAAGAAGCCTGTGAGATAAGAGCTGTGGTAACTCCCCTCCAGGAAGTCATTGGCACCTTCATACCCAGCCTGAGGGGTCATGTCTGCTAATGGGCCATCAACGATTCCAAAAATATCCCATGACTCACAGAGTTAGATCACCCATTGTGTAATTCCCTGCCCTGGGGGAGGTACTGAGTGGTCCCACCTGGACCTGAGGGTATATAATCTTGGGGCTTTTGGGACTTGGGGAACCACTTGTTGGATCCAGAGGAGGACCAGAACCTCAGCAGGAAGAGATCACCACTCTTGACCAGACAGCAACCATCATCTGCACCTACAGGTTTTTCACCTCCTTTTACTTGGGATTTGGGGGAACCACATGGGTCTCAGCACAGGGGCTAACAAACCCCATTGTGTTTGTGCCCCAGGATGCTGGGTATACTTCTGGGTTTTGTGGGTTCTCTTTGTGCCATTGCATTTATTGTAATATTTTTATTAAATTGTAACTCTGACTTAACCTCTTTCGTGTCGGGTTCGTTTCTTCTGCCGGTTTACCTTTAAAGCAGCACAGAAGTAAACAAAGGATTTTAGTTAGGACTTAGTGTATCTGATCAGAAGACTTTTGAGAGGTCTTGCTAACACTTACCATCACATGAAACGGCAAGGTACTGTGCCAAATCATCAGCTACTTGATGAAACACATTTCTGTCCATAATAAAACCTGTGATGATCCAATACTCCACTACAATTCCAAGAAGCGCATTTAGTATATCAGCAATTTCACACCTGAAAGCCTAAAAAAAAAAAAGAGCATCTATATTGTACTGTATAACAAATTGAAATTGATAATGTACCATCTATAAAGTAGAGAACTGGTCTATGATGAAGATGATATTTTTAGATAAAAAGCCCACTCTGTTGCCATGTCACTCCTTCACTGGCCTTTCTTTTTCTTCTCAAAAGCTAACTGTTGCAGACAGGTCAACAAAATAAATGTCATTGATGCCACACCAATTAAGATTTAGCACTAGAGAGAAAGAAGTTATTGAAAACATCCTATCTAAAACTATAAACAAAATGGGATCAAAGCTTACAATTACGTGATTTCTTTTTAAATTAGGTTTTGTTTAGCCGTGAGATTTCAAGTACTGGACTTATTCCAGTCAACCTCACATTTGACAATTACGAGGATCTTCTCCCTACTTTATCAGGATTCTCTTTTCCTAATAATTTCATCATGAAATTAAAGCTCCTTTTTTGACTAACCATGTATGTCTACACCAAAAAGGAAAAGGGTATAAGGTGTTAGTTTCCTGCAGAAAAAACATTGGCAGCCACTTTGCAAGAGGAAACTCTTCTTTCCTAAGAGACTAGCAGGTCCAAATTCAGAAAAAAAAAAAACCCACATATCTTTGGGTATTAGCCTCACCATTTTCCCCCCTTAATTGGCACAAAATGGTCATGTATAAATAAAAAAGCCGAAGTGTATTTTCTTCAGGACACAACAAGAGAATATACAGGATTCTATCTATTATACTTTTCTCCGGGGACACCCCCTTGCTGTGGGGGAGAAGCTTGCGTGCCCTCATGAGGTTGAGAGCTATGCTGGTGGTGATTTATGCCACCAGTAGGGTCTCCCATGCCAGACAGGTCTCAGCTGAAGGGTCAGACAAAGTGTGTCCATGGATAGGATGGGCTCACTAGCCCCTTGGCAACACTCCTAGGAGAAGGACAACTCCAACCCCAGATCCAGGCAGATGGAGCTCACTTAGCCCTATAAGCCTATCCAAGAGAAGGATACTCTAACCAAACCTACGTCCTGAGGTACTCACTGTCACCGTCCAAGCTCGCTAGGCTGTGGCAGATGAACCTCAGGAGTAAAGGGTGGGGCCAGTTCTGCACACACTGTGCCTCACCTAAAAAATCCACTGCGCAGGCTTGAAGGGTTCACCCACATTACAAAGCCCTGTAGCGACAGGCGAGGGTCGAAAACGGCAGGTGATAGGAAGCAGCTGGAAGCCGCAGACACAACCCTGCATGCAGGCGGTTCAGGATATTCATCATTTGAGACTTGACCCTGTTGATGACAGTCTCTTGAGGCAGCAGCCTGAATGACCAAGCAGCCTTTTCTAGGGACAGCACTGCTTGCTCCACATGGAGAGGGGCCTAGAAAAGGTGGCCTGAACAAAGCTCATCTCCACACCCGGTTGGATAACTGCGGCCAACCAGCATCTTCAATGCTGTCAAACAGGAACAAAGAGATTTCAAAGGCATACACCTGCCTCCAAAGGTGTGTTCAAATGCACACTCGCATGTTGGAACACCAGAACGATGCTTGATACTGGGGATAGTGGACATCCTGAGCGTCGTTCTGCTCGAATTGCCCACAAACTGTCATGGCTCAACATTGACATTACTGCTCTCAGTGAAGTTCATCTTCATGAGAAAGGCAGCCTTAAAGAAAATGGTGCCAGCTACACACTCTACTGGTCTGGCAAACCCAAAACCGAAAGACACCTTTCAGGAGTTGGCTTCATGATTAAAAACTCCATTGCCTCCAAACTTGAAAATCTGCAGACAGGTTATTCTGATCGCATTATGTCCTTACGCCTCCCTCTACACAACAAGCAACGTGATGTTCTTTTTAGCGTATAGGCCCCAACACTCCAAGCTGACCCAGCGGAAAAAGACAAATTCTACACTGACCTGTGCCGCCTCACCCAAAAGGTTCCTGCAGATGATAAGATCATAATCCTTGGTGACTTCAACGCCAGAGTAGGTAAGAATTCTGAAGCCTGGAAAGGAGTCCTGGGCAAGCATGGCATTGGAAACTGCAATGACAACAGATGGCTCCTGCTAGAGTTTTGTGCAGAACAGCAGCTCACCATCACCAACACTATCTTTCAACAGAAAGACAGCCTGAAGACAACCTGGATGCATCCTCGATCCAAGCACTGGCACCTCACTGACTATATCTTAGTGCAACAGAGAAATGTCAGCGATGGCCATCATACTCGAGTGATGCCTAGTGCATAACGTCAAACAGACCATCGCCTTGTGCGTTGCAAACTTAACCTCCACTTCAAGCCCAAACCTAAGAGAGGCGGCATTCAAAGGAGGAGGCTCCAAGCCAGCAATCTTCAAACAGCCACAGTGAGAGACAGCTTTCACGTAAACCTTCAAACTGGACTTAAAGATAATCCCATAAATCCCTCTCCTGAAGTGCTTTGGCAACATATTAAAAATTGCATCCTGCAGTCCTCTGAAGAGTCCTTAGGGTTCTCCTCCAAGAAAAACAAAGACTGGTTTGATGAAAACAATCAAGAGATCCAGGAATTGTTGAAGAAGAAGAGAACTACAAACGAAGCACACCTTGCTCAGCCATCTTGCCATATAAGAAAAGCCGCTTTTATTCTTGCATGCAGTAAGCTCCAACAGAAACTTTGAGGCATCCAGAACAAATGGTGGCTCAGTCTAGCAGAAAAGACACAACTATGCGCAGATTTGGATGATCAAGGAGGATTCCATGAGGCCCTGAAAGCAGTGTATGGACCCACACACCAGGTTCAAAGCCCCCTACTCAGTGCAGATGGTCAAATGCTTCTCACAGATAAAACCTCCATCCTGAACCGATGGTCTGAACATTTTCAGACTCTCTTCAGTGCCAACCATGTAGTACAAGGCTCAGCAATTCAGCACATGGCAAAACAACCAGTGAAAAATGAATTGGATGCAGCCTCTACTATGGGAGAGACACTTAAGGCCATACAACAGGTGAAAACTGGCAAGGCAGCTGGGGTTGATGGAATTCCACCCGAAATCTGGAAGCATGGAGGTCAAGCACTCCATGCCAAATTCCACGAGCTTGTTGTGCATAGCTGGGAACAAGGGGAACTACCATCAGATCTCTGTGACGCAATCATTATCACCCTGTACAAGAAGAAAGCAGAAAAATCAGACTGCTCAAACTACCGAGGTGTATTACTTTGCTCTCCATTGCTGGTAAAATCCTTGCAAGAATACTTCTGAACAGATTAGTACCCCCTATTGCAGAACTTCTACCTGAAAGCCAGTGTGGTTTCAGAGCCAATAGGAGCACCACAGACGTGGTATTTGTTCTCAGACAACTGCAAGAGAAGTGTAGGGAACAGAACAAAGGTCTCTATGTAACCTTCATTGACCTCACCAAAGCTTTCGACACAGTAAGCAGAAAAGGCCTGTGGCAGATCTTGGAACATTTAGGATGTCCCCCCAAGTTCCTCAAAATGATCATTCTGCTACATGAGGATCAGCGTGGACAAGTCAGATATGGCGATGCACTCTCTGAGCCCTTTCCAATAACCAGTGGTGTGAAACAAGGTTGGGTTCCTGCACCAACTCTATTCACAATCTTCTTCAGCATGATGCTCCAAAGAGCCATGGCAGACCTCGATAAAGAAAACGGCATCTACATCTGATATCGTACCAATGGAAGCCTATTTAACCTAAGGCGACTGAAGGCCCACACCAAGACCCTAAATCACCTTGTCCATGACCTGCTTTTTGCTGATGATGCCGCCCTCGTTGCTCACACAGAAGCAGCTCTGCAGCGCTTAACATCCTGCTTTGCAGAGGCTGCTGAGCTTTTTGGGATGGAAGTCAGCCTGAAGAAGACAGAAGTTCTCTACCAACCTACACCTCAAGAAGTTTTCGATCATCCTCACATTACCACAGGCAAATCAGAGCTTAAGTCAGTCCAGCAGTTCACCTATCTGGGAAGTATCATTTCCTCAGACGGTAAGAACAACAAAGAGATAGACAACAGGCTAGCAAAGGCATACAGAGCCTTTGGAAAACTCCATAAAAGAGTCTGGTCCAATAAACATCTGAAGAAAAGTACAAAGATCAGCGTCTACAGAGCCATTGTCCTGTCTACTCTTTTATAGGGGTCTGAATCCTGGGTCATCTACTGTCACCACCTGCTGCTTCTCAAATGCTTCCATCAGCGCTGCCTCTGTTCAATCCTAAACGAACACTGGTCTGATTACGTGACCAATGTGTCTGTTCTTGAACAGGCAGGGGTCAGCAGTATCGAGGCCATGCTGATGAGAATGCAGCTGTGCTGGGCAGAGCACGTCTCCAGGATGGAGGATCACAGCCTCCTGAAGATTGTACTCTATGGTGCACTCGCCACCAGCTGCCGCAAGAGAGGTGCCCCAAAGAAGAGATACAAGGACTCCCTGAAACAACACCTCAGCCTTGGCCATATTGACTGCCATCAATGGTCCACTCTGGCCTCCAATCGGGATTCATGGAGACACACCATTCACAACGCTGCTGCTTCCTTTGAGAACGCACACAGAGTCAGTCTTGAGGAGAGAAGACAACGCAGAAAGAACCGTTCCTCACCAATATCCCCTAAAGAGACATTCCGCTCTGCCTTTTGTGACCGGACCTGCTTATCCCGTACCAGCCTTTTTAGCCACCAGCACACTTTCAGCAAGTGTGGGTAGTGCCCTTCCCAAATCTTCGTTCGCGAAGGCTAGCCATGATGATGGTGATCTATTATTCTACTTTAGCATACTATCCAGACATACCGTGACATAGACCAATGCATATTTTCACCCATGTCAGAACTTAATCAGTACTTGTTGCGTAAAGCAGCGTTTCTAGTGTCTGAGTTAGTCTGTGCAAAGTGAAGTCATCTCCGTCTACTCAATACCTTTCTGTGCCATGTGGAAGTATTTTATGTAATGATTCTGAAGTTATTCCTCTGACCACGTGTAGAACCACAGAAAACTTAGTTATGACTGAAATAGCAACTTGGAAGAATACATGCACCATAGTAGGAACACACAAAATTAATTTGACCAAAAAAGAAACATATCTAAGGCTCTACCAGAGAATCACTACTGTTACACTAGAGCACCAGTTGATATTTGGCATGTAGTGAAAGAGAACGAGTACTTGAAATTGGACTGTTTTGGTTAACAGGGAAATTTAACTGAGTATGTTTGTCTCATACTTCTTTGAGAACAAAATATGTTCAACCTTGGTTTAAAATAGTCTAATAGGACTCCCTCAGGAGCTGAAAAGCACCAAAACCAGTTTGAGCATCAATAGGTCAAACAGACATGTATATGAGCAATGGAGACCCTTGACATAACTAAGTTGTATAATAAAAGGATTAGAAAGTAATTTGTCAGAAACCTATGTAAATACTGTCCCTACAGTTAACAGTTACTTGTTATTCAAAAGAAAAGCTATAAACACAACTACAAATAAACATGGTGTGGGGTGGTAGCATAACCTCCATCACTGAATGTTTTTAAGAAGTGGCCAAACAAAATCGGTTAGGATTGTGATCTCCCAGACTGCTTCCAGCTGGATTTCCTCTTTAAATAATATAATGAATAATAAATTTTATTCATATTAAAATTATATTCAATATTGATTTGAAAAGCTCAAGAGATACAAAAACTTCTATGTTCTTCAGCAGTGCCTTTTTATCTTCAAAAATAGTTTCAGTTTCATTCCTTCAAGTTGTCCCAACAGATTAATGGAATGATCACGAAAGGCATCCAATTTCTTGTCACAAATTTCATTCTGGAACTTTCATGCTACTGGAAATTCTATCTACCACTAGAAAGCAAAAGCACTCATATATGTAACTTCAGTCTTTATAGCCCCTCATACTTAGTTTTTTTTGATTGCTCTTTTTACATGGTGTGTTTACACTTACACACATATAATACATAATTTTGCAACAAATCAGCACCAGAAGAGAGGAAACAATTATTTTCCCTGCACTTTAAGGATTATTTGTTGCAATCTCTTTGTATCACAGAGAGAGAATTAAAAGTAAATAAAAATAAATAAAATTAAAAATTAGTAACTTCCCACTTTCAACAGTTAAAAAAGATTATGTTAGATATGTCTCAAGAAATAATTTAGTTAAAATATTCATCTGTTTCTATTTACAGATGTTTTTGCTGCAGAACTGCATGTATGTTTGGTATATCACAAGTGGCATGTTTGTTTCTTCTCACAAGCTAGCACACTGGGAAACACGGTCACCCCTTTAAACTGTGCTACAAACCACATCCTTTGTGTGACCATGGAGATAGTAACAATACTTAAAAGTCATTCCTTTTAATTAGGTTTCTGAATGGTCCTTGTCAAGATGTTGCCTCTTAAGTGAACAGCTTTTAAAAACAAAAACTGGTAACAATGGCTCATACCCTCAAACCAAGGGTAAATTTAGCACTGTATATGCTACATTTAGTGACATGGAAATACTGTGGATTTATTTATGCATCTCTAAAAAGATAAAAAAGGAATGAGAAAACACAGTGCTGCCTGCACAGCTGGGGAGGATCTGCTCTTTTGGCTTTCTGAATGACCTTTCAAACTATGTAATGGAATTTTAAAAGGAGTCTCTGAGTATACAGAAAAAGCAGTGTAACAACATTGACAGTGAAAGAAGGGATAATGACAAGCTGGATTGTAAAAATATGGAATTTTGGTTTATTTTTCCCAAAAAGTGTAATGGGAAAGAGAGTACAGTGCAATATATAAATAACGCTCTTAGAAGTAACATAAAAACTCTATGGATATGAGGCAACAAGCTTCTTTTTAAGGCTAGAATTCACATCTGCAGGGATATTGTACATTACAGTGCATAAGTTCAAGGTGAGAAAGTAACAGGCATCTGGGTTTTGTGCTGAAACTACAATTCTTACATATATAACGCAAAAAGAATCTAAACAAGAGGTAGGTCTCTGTGTTTTATGTTATGTTTTATTCCTTTTTTTAAGGTTATTTTTCATATATAGACTCTGACACAAGTGATTATTCTATGTAAAGAAAGGTTTAAGAAAAAGGTATGACTTACAGTGCTTGAACATACTTACTTGAAAAGAAGGCATAGCAGAAAAAAAAGCCTGCTTGGTGCTCCCTAAGTTTGAAAAGGTAGGTTGTTTAAATATAAATATGAGCATAGAAGCCTAATTTTAGGCACTTCTAAGATACTTTGACCACGGAGAAAAAGCAGCACTGTTTCAGAATGTCTTGCTTTGATAGCCCTCAAAAAAGGTAGGAGGTCTGCCTAGGTAAGATGAGTGAAAAGCTCTCATTATGTTTCATCTTTTTGCTTTCATAACATAATAAAGAACTATTAGGTATTACACTGAAAATGCTTTTTTTCCAGAATACTTGATTTGCTATTGTTCTGTTACTGGATTGAAAAAGTGCATGAATTACCAATTTATTCTGTGCTTTCACTATAATTTAAAAGAGAATGCAGAGACAGCAGTTAACTTTTTATTTTATGTGAGAATCCAGAAGTCAAAGGTGTTTTATAAGGCCTCTTGCTTCTGAAAATAAAGAGCTGCTATAGAGGACACTCAGTACTTTTCAGGTCAATGTCCTGCTGGTCAGTAGGTCACAGAACAGCAATTAAGTTGCCTTCAATTCCATTTTTATGAAAAGTCCTAGGGAAGATACCAAATGAAACTAAAGGACTTGGGAATAAAAAAAATGTGAAGAAAAAGGGCATTTATTAGAGTAAAATAATGCATATCTGTAGAATAGCAAAAAGGTATTAGTTTTGTTTAGGTTTCTCTTTCAAACATTTCCTGAATCCACCAGTGTAAAACAAGATAATCACCTCTTTCATTACATCATGTTTTTTGACAGGATTTTTTAAGCTGGTGTCCCTAGTAACTACAGTAATACCTGCTGGTAAGGGTACATGAACATCTGAATGTAGCCAACAAACTACTCATGACTCGTTTCTTCTCTGCACATCTATATGAGAATCTTATGGATCAATTCATTTCCTTTAGTGGAGCAAAACCCAGCATGCTTCACAACAAAAGGCAGCTATAACAAGCAGCTGTGATATTACATATAATTCCATACAAAAGAATGAACAAAAAATGTCTTTACAAAAAATATGTCAGTCTTCATTATTTTAAAGTGTAAAAGTCATACTCACATCATTTTTTCTGTTCAATTCTCTATGGGAAAGTATGACCCAATCTGCCAGAATATTTATGTGTTTGGTAAAAAGCACTGAGGTTCCGCTTCCCACCCAAAATGTCTTCAAAAGAACTGTCTGTGGCATGACTTGCTGATGCTGTGAACTGGTCCCTTCAACCAAACTGTAAAAAAAAAAAGTGAAAAAATCCCAAAATTTTATGCTGCCTTATTACACTGCAGTTACCAGACAGAAACCTTGTCCTCTATCAAAACACACACAGGTTTGGCAATTTTTAAGTATGGAAGGATAAGTCAGAAAAGTTACCATAATGATGACTATTACTATTAGACTAGGGGAATTCTAATATTGTGCTAATATTTACATAAACTAAAGGCCACCTTTAGTGTATAAAGGTAGTGGAAAACCACGACTTCTTTTATACTTCACAAACCAAGGAAAAATAATTGTTTCCCTAAGATAATAGGGAGATAAGTTTATTGAATTAAAAAACCCCAAACAACATAAAACTCAGTATCTTCAAAATGCTGCTTGTTTACCTCTAAGGACGAATGCTGAAGCACTGCAAGGCTAAAAATACAACTTTGTGAGCAAAATTAAGTGCTTATGAAACTTGTAATACAGTAAAATAACATGCTGCGAAAAGCAAGAGGCCTTAAAACATGATTAGAAAAAGTCTATATAAATAAACTAAGAATTGATAGATATAAAAGGAAATGCTCAACAGCCATCTCTGTAGAACAGTATACTAATAGGGATATACAAACACCGGGATACAAGCTGCTGCAGATAAAGAAATGTATGTGAAATTGTGAAAAATAAAAAAGTAATATCCTAAAAACCCCACCTTTTTTTCAGAAACTCTACTTCAGCTTTTACTAAGTCAAAGAAAAACTTCAGTAATGTTTTGTGAACTATCTTCTGTTCATCTTCTCTCCCTGAAATTGGTTCCGCATGGCAAATGGTTTTGCAATAAAGGCATGACCTGAAAAATAAAACCCAAAAAATTCATTTGTATGACAGAAATCATAGTTTGATCTTTTGTCAAAAATGTCAGCTTTGAATTTTGACTGTTTTGACAAGGAAATTACTTGCTCCCTGGAAACATTCAACATTTTAAAGCCTGATTTTCTGGCTTTAAAGCTATTTTCAGAGAATGAAAAAAAAATCAACATGTTTGTGACTCAGCTTCTGTATTTCAGATGATTTTGTATGATAGTGTATATTAAATAATTTCACTGTTTCATTTTTACTGTTTCTACGTGTGTTATTGTACAATTACTACATTCAACAGAACTTCTTTAACATCTTTTAATACAAGATAATCTTGTAATATTTTACAGACATTGTAAAATTCTACAAACATTATTTCAGATAACAGTTCACACAGAGCATTTGACAGGACTGCATACTACCAAACACAATGGAGATAATTCTGAAGTAACATGCAGACACATTTTTTGGCTAGAATTGAGTACTAGAACCACCAGGTAAACAATTGCTGGGAACTGACACTGCAGAAAAGACAAAACACTTCATCTAAAAGACCAAATCTCTTCCATTCCATGTGACATGTTCCTAGTGAAAACTATTTGATAGCAAATTACAGGCATTCAATGCCCTTCAAGACATGCTTACAATCATACGCATTCATGTATCTCTAATCACGGTTGTATCAAAGTATTTAAATGTTACTTAACATTTTACGACAGCAACAAAAAGAGGTTTAGTTCTCTTCCAAATGAACAGAAGAACTAAATTCTGTTGATGCAAATTACAAAAAATGAGTTCTTAGGATAAAGCAGAGACTAATTACCAAAACAACTCCTATGTGCTGTGTTACATTTGTAGATGTATAAGATATAATCAGACTTCGCAATAAGATGGTAGAGGTTATGATTAAAATCAAAAACAACATGAAACTTCATGTTGAGTAAGATAAAACTTTTATTTTCTCTGTAACTGCAGGCATATGTATGTGTGTGTGTCTATACACAGACAAACCATGACAGCAATAATAGATGGATTATTACATGTTGTGGAAAGCATAAAAAGTAAAAGATTTTTTTAAAGGAATAAGGCTAAGAAAATGTACATATTTTTCTTTCCACAAAATCTCCATCTGCCTGCGAGCCAATGCATTGTGAAACACAAAGTGAAATGTCCATATCTGTTACAATTCCAGACAGTCATAGCTTGTTCTCTTGAAAATGCAAATTTGAGGCAACAGAAAGCCAACTCTCCTCCCTTGTTCCTGAGTTTGGAGTAACATAAAAACTATAGCATCCAGCACCTCATTAAACTTTCTTACCTTACAAGCATCTCTATCAATGACCATGTACCTTTCTTACAGATAGGACACTGAAGAAGATCCAAATAATATTTTAACATAGACAGGGACTTCCAGGGAGGATCATGTTGGAGAATAAGGTAGAAAATGTGACAAAGTTTGGCAAAAAATGTTGCATTGGTATTTCCCTGTAATAAAATGAGAAAATAATAATG
Organism: Pithys albifrons albifrons; assembly: GCF_047495875.1. Classification (NCBI taxonomy): domain Eukaryota; kingdom Metazoa; phylum Chordata; class Aves; order Passeriformes; family Thamnophilidae; genus Pithys; species Pithys albifrons. Next base: position 31,598,314 of record NC_092497.1, on the reverse strand, counting down.
GCTCCATACTAGCTAAATATTCATAATCACTAAGAGTTTATTTATTTTCCTTATTCTTTACAATCCTAAGAGACTGAAGTAACATTTAATTTAATGCATAACTACAAGCAGAAAAAAATCATACTTAAGAAAAAAAAAGGAAGAATAACTTGCTCTAGTGAGATATTCCAGCTGAATGCACTATTTAGAACAAACCTTCTCAATTGATGTCTCTACCTGTGGCCTACTAGCATAGTGCTGTGTATAAATGTGACAAAAAATATTTGTGACCAGGTCTTCCAGAATAGAGTACTACATTAATACAGTTGCAAACAAATACAAATTAAAACAAACCTTGAAGTATTAAAATGTTTTGGGTTTTGGGATTTTTTTTGTAACACAAACACATTGGTGAACACATAGAGATGAGCGAACACATCACTAAAACTACTAAATACAATGTCAGAAGCAAAGATCCATTTACTTCCATTTATTGCTTTAATTTTTAAAATACTTTAGTCTTCAGCTCTCACCAAGAAGACATATTCTAGAAGAGAATGAAGAAGTTGCACAGGAGGTGCACGATACTTCTGACCTGAAGCAAGTTCTGTGATTACATCAGGAAATAATTGCTCTTCCACTAATCCTTGAAGTATATACCAGCTGCCTCTGGATAAGGCACTTTTAACCTAGAAATGAGATATCTTTGTAAAAAAGAGTAAATAAAATAATACCTTAAATAAAATCACCCCATAACTAACTAACATAACCAACAGGCAATGTCTAAGTAAAATATTGCTAATATGTATCTTGGTTGCAACAGGGTTCATTTTTGCAATAGTTATGAGAAGGCATGGCTAAGACAAGGAGGTTATTCTGGAAGTTATTCTCACATCACTGCCAGGGGCAGGGAAAGGGGACTCTTGCTTCTGAGATGGGCGTTCTAAGAAAATCTGGCAGGGGGAGCTGTCCACTGGTTTATTGTGGCAGGCTTTCCATATTGAATCCTTTTTTCTTATGCCTTTTGTTATTAATATTGTTGCTGTTACTGTTCATTTTCTTATCTCATTGCTGTTTCCAGTAAATTGCTCTTATCTAGACCATGATCTTTGCCTTTTGTGCCTCCAGCAGGTGAGAGGCAAGGGGAAATGGCCCATGATTTTAGCAGAAGTACTAAATTGGAGAATATAATTCCAAAACCACAATGTAACAGGAATGATTACAAACTAAAAGAAAAATTACTTATTGTCTCATCCAGTCTAAATAATTTTGTTTTAGAAGGGCCCTCCCGCTACCTGAATAAGGCTTTTAAGTAGGTTTCAGAATATGCTTCTCTTCTTAGATCAGACTACATCTAGCCTTTAAAAAACAAGTTACAGTTCACACATGCGGTAATTTGTCTGTAACTTATTCTGGAAAGCTATACAAAAGAGTTTTAGAATTTCCAAAAGTGCAGAGTACATCCCACAACATATAGCTGAAGAAAGAAAGATAATGAGTAGCATGGAACAGTTAAGAAGGCCACAGAAAAGTATGTATGTATGACTCAGCTTCGTGAATGAAGAGTTGGGAAGGGCTCTACCCACACAGGTGTGTCCTTTGAGCCTGTGCAGTGATTTTTCAAGTGAGGCACAGTGAGCATGAAACTGGCCTCACCCTTTAACTCCTAAGGTTCATCTGCTACGGCTGAGAAAGCTTGGATGGTGACAGTGAAGTCCCCAGGACTAGAACCTACAGCCCCCAGTATTCCCAGGAAGACTCCCATGCAAGTACTGACGGAGGCTGACCCTGCTTAGCTTCCGAGATCAGATGGAATCAGGTGTCAGGAAGGCATTTAACTGCCTCCAGAGAAAAGTACAAAACCATGAAATACATAATTTAAGGGTATACATCATAAAACCAAAACCTATATAACTGTTTTATCTCCCTACCTCTCCTACTCCCATATAGAATGTCAGAGAAGCATCTAACATTACAGATTACACAAGCAGCAATCCCAATGGATTTCAAAACTCTGAAAATCTTAGTGGCACAGTGCTTCCTGCTTGTTCTCTGCCATTCATAACAGCAAAACTTTGCAGGCTTTCCAAGAATTCACATAGATCTAATGGCTTTCATGACATGCTTTATCTGCTCTGCAACTTCCCTGTTACTGTCTGTACTTTCAAACCTTCCAAAAATCTCAGTTAATGATAATAATGAACTAACGAAGGCCTCACCTACATTCCTATTTACATGTTTCCTCTAGTACAGGTTCAAGCCAAAGCTGATGCACAAACCAGTAGCAGAGATATCGCTAACTGAAGCATAGCTTCCCTCTGCCCAATAACTTCTCTTTTGAAATCCGGCTTTTGCATTTCACCACACAGCCTGAGGCTCTCCTTAATTCAAAGAAACTGGGATAACGAGTCACAACTGAGAGAAGTAGTAAGATAACTGATTGGACTGCTGGGAATTATAGAGTTACATAAATTTATTGTTCCTTTAGTACCCGGCAAATTGTAGAATTTATGATCTCTGCCAAAACCCTCTGTTTTTTAATGTACATTGGGTAAGGTTACTCAAGACATGGAATCCCAGAACCAGTTTAGGTTGAGAAAAAACTCTAACACATTGAGTCCAACCAATCACTCAGCACCACCAAGACCACCAGCAAACCATGCACCAGATTTGCCACATCTACATATCTTCTAAATCCCTCCAGATATGGTGACTCCATTACTCCAGCCTATTCCAGTGCTTGACAACCCTTCTGGGGAAGAAATTTTTCCATTATCTAAACAACCTGCAAATTGTTTTAAAATTAGTTTAAATTTTACATTAACATGGATTTTGAGTCCAGTTGTGGATTTGCAGTCTACTATAATGCTATAAGATAGCTTCCAAAAATGTTCCAGTAGTAAGCTAAAAACATTTGGACCTCTGGTAAAACATGAAAAAAATTCAGAACAAAAGCCTCAGTGAATGAACTCCACCTCAGCATTAGATATTTAGTTTCTCTAAATATTTCTGATTCCTAATGCACGTGTTGTTACATGACTAAAGATGCTTATTTATACTATTTTCTTTTAATTAAGTTTTTGTATATCTGGTGTTTGCAACTCATATTTACTTCAATTTTTTCATTCATATATGCACCATTATAACCTCCACTAAAGTTTCCATTGGAAATAATGGTTGCACTGACACTTTTGTAATGTTGATTATATGCAAACAGTACATCTAAAGAACAATCAAAACCTTTTTAATGACAGTCAAAGAACAACCTCTCTGCTGCCTGGATTTAAGCTGTGTGAAGATGACAGTATATTGTGCAAGTACAAGCATGTTACCAGTGCGTCACATCTGGTTGATTGCACCAGTGTCCAGCTTTTTACACTGTGATTGAAAGCTTTATCTCTTGAAAATTCTGGTACTAGAGGAAACAGCAACACTGATGCATTATTTTGAAAGTACACTAAAATAAAGACATTTTGGAAAGTGTGTGAGGCCTTTAGCATTACATTCAAGACAAGAAGGAATTGGAGAACTTGCTTTCAGCATACTTGTAAGAGGTAAAGAAGGATGATACAAAACTGAGGTGACATTTGTTTCAGTATCAGGAGACGGCTATTAGCAAAGAGACTTAATAACCAACGAGCTGTACAAAGCTTGGCAGGCTTGCATTCTGACTGATAAGGAATTAGCATTATCTTGTGAAGCACTGCTAGTACAATCATTAACACCTTGAGAGGAGACAAATGAAAAATTCAGGTCCACACACAGTAAGTTGTGTTTTACATTGTGTAATGTGGAAGAAAAGCTAACAAAAGAGATATAAATATTTTTGGGATAATGATAGAGAATAGAACACTTAGCTGAGTTAAGTCTTCCTAGCGGATGCAAACTGAGATGATGAGATATATCAGGTAGTTCTAATGTGTTAATTTAGTTTGTAGGTTTGATTTTACTTCATTACTAGTATTGGAAATGTTTATTGGAGCTGTTTATAAAAGCCATAAATATGGCTGTTTGTACTGCCGATAAAAGTCCAGTATCAGATGAAAAAGCTAGCAATGAATATTCCACAAAACACTACAAGGCAGCGATAGGTTACACATAAGAAAAGTACTACAATTAGGCTTAAAGAATACAGAAAACTAATTTTGGCTTGCAAGACAGCTAAGTTTTTTAATCCATTATTCAAGAAACTAAATACTAGGATTATATTTCAATGCAAATCTGTTCAGAAGCAGAAATGCATACAGCATTTTGCTGATCATTAGTGGTGTTGGACCATGACAAAGGCATTTTTAGTGCTCATGTTTTAAAACTATTTTTCTCCTCCCTTCCTTATTGTGTCAATAGAAAGAAATCAGATAAAGAGATTTCAAGTAACTATTTATGTAGTATGGTTCACACTTAATCTTCAGCTACCAAGAAATATAGTAAGCTAATAATATTTTAAATGTTTCCCTTTTAAAGTAACAGAAGTTACCATATAAAGCACACTACTAGTAGCTTATATTTATTATGTAAAATGCATTTTAAGTACTAAGAGGCAATGTTTCAACATTTTTTAAAGCTTTATTCCTAGTATTAGAGGTAGAAAAGGGAAATTTTTAGAAGTATTTATTTGTGTGTGTGTGGCTCAGCTTCGCGAACGAAGATTTGGGAAGGGCTGTCCCCACATGGGTGTGCCCTTCCAGCCTGCGCAGTGGATTTTAGGTGAGGCTCAGCGTGCGCAGAACTGGCCCCACCGTTTAAGTCCTGAGGTTCATCTGCCATGGCCGAGCGAGCTTGGACAGTGCCAGTGAAGTCCTCAGGACTAGAACCTACAGCACCCGGCATTTCCCAGGAGGTCTCCCATCCGAGTACTAATCCGGGGCTGACCCTGCTTAGCTTCCGAGATCTGACGGGATCGGATGTCAGGGAGGCATTTAACTGCCTTAAGAGGCAATGTTTCAACATTTTTTAAAGCTTTATTCCTAGTATTAGAGGTAGAAAAGGGAAATTTTTAGAAGTATTTATTTACTTCAAATATATTTAACAAAGACTTAACAAAACCTATTGCTGACCTATACCTGATTTATGGCATGTATTAGGCTTAATGAAAATAAAAAAGAGAAATTAAATAGTACAAAAAAAGAAATCAAGTCAATTATGAAACAAGATTGAAAATGTATTCTACTTGCAATCTGAAGGTACTGAAGGTATAACAAGAACAAACAACATTCAACATCTAATGATGCTCTTTAATGCTTCAATAATTTTATTTGAGTTCTGGATGTTTCTTTGACAGCTACTTTTACAATGAAATTATGGTTGCCCAACTTCATAATAAAATACCATATATGCAATATGCCCTCTTTGTTAAAATTCTTACCTGTGGATCACATTTGTTCAGCTGGTCTGTTTGAGCAAACCTGTGCTTAAAAGTCTGTAAAACAGGATAAAGAAAACCTACACACTGGATACAAGTCAACATATTCAATAAATACCGCATAAATCTGTCCCATGACTTTAGTTAAACACAGTTTAACCACAACATTCAACACAGCAATATTTGTTTTTTAATACTTGGATGGTAAAACCATGAAGTAGAGGATTAGTGACTCAAAAGGAATAAAATATGGTCAATTTTTTCTTCCCATTTTTTCGTGTTATTATCCGTTTGTTATTATGTGGTTGCTACGACAGGACATTGTTCCTAGATTAGATATTAAACACTAAGTGTTTTCAGTTTTTCTATGGCAGAATGCAGACTTTGGATTCCTCTTGCAGGTTACCCATAATGCAAAGATATGGCAGTAGGTGCAAAAATGTATTACTTTTATTGCTATATTTGGTTATCACCTAATGTCACAACTTTACTAAAAGATGTTACTAAAACAATCTTTAGGAGAGAATGTATTTAGGATTAGGATTATTCCATCTGCACACTATTATATAATACTGTGAACAAATACAGTTGTCGTGTGTAATGTTCATGAAAACTCAACAACAATTTTTTAAAAAATATCTGGAGGTAAAGTCCTGATAAAACATCACTGATAAAAGATTTGAAGATGCACAGATTTAAACAGCACGAGCCTTCTATTTGCTGATCTTGTTTAAACATTGTGTACCTTCAGGACTTAAAAATTCTATTTTTTTTGCTAATAAGAACTTATAGTGCTTCATGTAAACACGCTCCTACAAAAGTACTTATAGACCATCATCTGCATCACTGTAACTTAACAAGATAATATATCCTAACTCAGAGTAATTACTTTTTTTCTAGATATGAAATAGTGAGTTTATTTACTAATGTACCACTTTTATCAGGATGAGATATGTGATAACACAGGACCAAAGGAGTGCATTAGCTCTATTTTTGACTTACGATAAAAAACATTCACGTGAATCAACAGAATGATATTAGTTTGAAAAATGTGCGACTGTAAGTCAGCAACAAAACAGCGAATTCAAAGACTGTAATTCAATTTTGTTGTACAACATTTGCCACTATTTATCTCATATATTCCAGCAAGATTCAAGTGGTTTTTAAACTATCTACTTCATTAGTTCAGTACTATAATGAAAGATATAGTCAATAATATACATTTTACATTTTATGCTAAGAAAGCATTAACTGTTACTTACCACAGCAAAATACATATGTTTTATAACAGCATTTTTCATTTTAGCAAGTTGCATTTTAGACACGACTTGGTATGTTTCTTGTGCAGCCGGGAAATGATTCATTTGGATATCTTTAGTATTTTGTATTTCATTCTGTGCAGAGCAGAAAAACATAATTCCTTTGATTCAAAGCTAATAGTCTAACCAACTTTAATGTGCTAAGTCTATCTATACGCTGTATTGTAAACCCTTGCATGTCTATGTATGTTTATAAAGTTGTTTAGGGGTCTACACTAAGTGCTAGATAAGCAGCTGGTGGCTTGGAAACAAATTACTGATGCTGAAGGAAGCTGTAGCATAACAACTATCAAAGAAAGCTTCCCTATATTTATTTTTCCTAAGTGACTTTAACTCAGTCACAATCCCTGTGGCTCAAGCAAGAGCTGTGTTTCCATAATGGACTCTCTCTCAACACTTTTTGAAAACTAAAACCAAAGCCCATTTTCAACTAGTCAAATATGTAGTAAGGATTTTTTAAGACTTTTTTTTCAACTTATTTTATATACACCACTATAATGAAATCTTTTCAGTTTTGCCTATAAAACTAAAATAAACTAGTAACTTAAAATGTAAAAGGGTCTTTCACCTTTTTAAATGGTTGTTGGTTGGGGTTTTTTATATTTTGTGTTTAAATAATTTATTCTTTGAGTCCAGCTATCATTTCCAGGTATTTCTTCAGCACAGGAAATGAGCAAATATTTCTTAAATGGGTTTTCAGCTCATTCTGAAAAGACTCTGAGTGACATCATGTAATGGGTTTGATCCATGGTTTCCTCAGTAACTAGGTGTAACTAAGGAAGTGCACATTACAAAGTATTCCACACATGTTTTCCACGTAACAGTAGGAGGAGGGGAGATAGGAGGGGGTGGTAGTTTTCCCTTCTTCTGGGAGCTGGGAGCAGGGAAGCCTGGACGGCCTGTTCTGTTTCTGTTGGTTTTTCTATCCTGGGACGTGGTGAGATTATTTCATACTTGTTCTCCTTTCCTGAGGTCTTTAATTGTTATTTATCTGTTTCATTTATTTTGTTTTGGTTTTGGTTTTTTTTTCCCTATTTCTGGTTGACCAGTCCTTTTTTTTTCCCTTTTTCCCTTTTCCCCCTGGGGTGAGGATCCACGTAGTGTGTACAAATTGCAAATGTACTTGCAAATGTTATAAAATATAATTTCTTTTTAGTTCAGTTCCGTTTCTTCTAAGTTCTTTTCAGTTTTTTTTTCCTTGCTGGGAACACTCTGAGGGGAGGGAGGAGGCAGTCCAGGGTTGATACAAAAATAGGCCAACCTGAGACATAATCTTTGGTGGCCCGTACGGGGAGTGACCTTCAGATGTTTTAGTTCATTCTGTAAACAGAGTCCAGGACAACTGCCAACTGAAGTTGTATTTACAAAATAATTACCAGGAAGGCAGCCAAGAGTACTTTGCTGATATAAACAAGGGTTTTTGTTTGGGAACAGAGGGCTCAGAATAAGGTAAACAACGGAAAGAATAGTTTTACCCTTTTCTAGCAACCACCTGAGGGGTACCAGAGGAGGTCACTCTAACCATGGCCCCTAAGTTGGCATGGCCCCACGGCTTCTTATAGTGAAAGGCCTCTTGTTAGAAGTCATTCTACTCTTCTACATACTGATGTTGGTAACACTTGTTCCCGTTTTGGGAAGTCCCATAGTGAAGAGGCCAAGTCTGGATGATGAATGTAACCCATGTGAGTCTGTCTTCAATGGTGACATTAAAGGCCTGTTACAATGTGGCATTGGTGGCCTGTTGAAATGTGACTTTAACGGCCTGTTAAAAGGGATTCCTATTGTTACGATTGGTTCCAGTTATTACCTAAATTGTATTGTGACAGCCCTAGTGTTTATGAAGGTAATGGAACTGTTGTTTAAGATTGGAAGAATGCTGGCACTCTGTTGCTTCCCCTCTTTTAGATCTAAAAAAGGCCATGCCTCTGGGGGACTCGCTGGAACTTTGGAAGGGGCTTCGGACAGGCCAGTCCCTGGGTGGGATGGAGCTTGGTTGGATCTTGGTAAAGTGCTAGGGCGTTTGGCACCTCCCATTAATTGGGAGTTCACATCAGAACAAGTGTGTGATTCTGATGAGCTGGCCTGCCACTTATCAGAAGGAAGCTTTTCCTATGAGGATCCAATTCTCGGCTTTGTGTTGGGGCCTGGCAAGTGCTCATCGATTTGCCATGGACCACTGTCAAAGGGTTGAGGACAGGATAGGAAATGGAAATATGCCGTCTGAGACCCGTGTAGTTCCCATCCAGCCTACCAAAAGCGGAGTCCAAACACAGCATAAGGCCAATGCTGTTTCTGAGACCCAGACTCAAGCCGAGGTCAACAAAGCCCCTGTTCACTCTGTAGAAACCCAAACTCAAGCTGCAGATCTGGACATGGCTATCTCCGCTGTCCCTGCTAAAACCACAGTTGAAACTCAGATTCAAGCTGAAGCTAACACAGCCTCTGTCCGCTCTGTAGAAACCCAAACTCAAGCTGCAGAGCTGGAAGTTGCCATCTCTACTAAGCCCACAGTTGAAGCCCAGACTCAAGCTGACGCTAATACAGGCTCTGTCCGCTCTGTAGAAACTCAAACTCAAGCTGCAGAGCTGGAAGTTGCCATCTCTACTAAGCCCACTACGACCACAGTTGATGCTCAGACTCAAGCCGACGCTAATACAGCTCCTATTCGCTCTGTGGGAACTCAAACTCAAGCCACAAAATCGAAGATTACCATTGCCCCCATAAAGAAAAAGACGGCAAGAATGAAGGAGACTACAAAACCCATAGAGCCACCCCTGCAATTGGAACATGAAGAAGAAGAAGAAAAATAAGAAGAAAAAGAAGAAGCAGACGAAGGAGTAGCTGCGAGAGAGGAAGACACTGCTGTGACAATGGAAGGAGCGACTGCAAGAGAAGAAAGAGTAGTCACAGTAGAGGAGGGAGCAACTGCCAGAGAGGGAGGAGTGGTCACAAGAAACGGGGCACATCTAATGGGACTGGGACGCGTCCATAAGAGAGCAGAGGGGTGTCCAGATAAAAGAAGGAGATGGTGCAAGTGACCTGGGATAGAATAACACTCGATGATTGGTGCTCTGACTACATACACCAGTTCCCAGTAGAGGAAAGGAGGAGGTCAACATGTTTCCGTCAGCCTGAGAAGAACTGCTTCTACCCATCCAAATGCAACCCTCCCTTGGAGGTGTGATTCCACCTCCCCGTACTAAATCTACATTTGAGAGAACAGATGACTGGGGAAGGCCCTTACTCTGGCCTTCCATGGACTATGTGCTACCTTCAGTCATTGGATCTGATAAACAACGCAGGAGTCCCCTTCCATGGGTGGATGAGCTAGGAGTCTTTCCCCACCGCTTGAATGAGGTTAGAAGTCTCTCTCCACGGCATGGGCGACGTAGGAGCCCATCCCCCTGGAGTGAACAGCATAGAAGCTCGTCCTCGCAGTGCGAACAGTCCCCATCTTTGCGTGAGGGTCAAAAAAGAGATGAGAGAGGTTCCACGAAAGAACGGAAGAGTAAAAACACAAGTGGAGAGAACAGTACGTGGGAGAGATGGATGGGAAATAATGAGGGAAAGTGAAATTACGTGATCACTGACCCCAAAGGAGATTTGGGATATATGAAGGGATTACAGTTGGTTGCCCGATGAACGAATCCTCACCTGGCTGGTGTGATACTGGGACAATGGGGCTAGTAGTCATATGCTGGAGGGTCATGAAGCACAACAATTGGGATCTTTTGCCCGAGACTGAGAAACAGAACAGGAAATAGGACAGGGGGAGATGGCATCCAGTCTCTGGATCTGAATCCTCTGTGCTGTGAAGGCAAGATACCCATTTAAAGAGTATCTGATGAGTGCTCCGAAAGAGTGGAATACCGCAGAAGAAGGCATCCAGTATCTGTGGGAATTGGCCATGCTAGAGATTATATTCTCTGATCCAGGTTACTATGACATCATGGTCTCAGAGAAGATTGCATGCACACGACCAATGTGGGATAAGGTAATGGAAGGTGCCCCTACGCTTTACATGTCTTGTCTGATATCCGCATACCCTCTAAGCTTAGACAAAATAGACGTGGACAAAATGTGTCAATGAATACGGAGAAGATCGGAAACTACGAAGGTCCCATCCAAACTCTGGCATTCTTCCCTCTACAGTGGGGAAGGGGTAGAGAGAAATACTAAACGCTCTGTGTATGAAGAAGAACCTAAAGGCAAAAGTTCTAAAGGTCGCAATGAAGGATCTTGTTCTCATTCTCGTTCTAGTTCTCGTTCTTGTTCACCTCATGCGACATGAGGGAAAACTGGAAGTCCCAGGAGTAAGACACAGGGTGAGCGTAGTGTCTTGTAGACCGTTCTGCGTAAACTAGGGAAGAATATGAAAAAATGGCACGGTGAACCCACCCCTAAACCTGAGGCCCGACTGCAAGAATTAAAACAGAAATTCGCTGGCAAGAAAGCTGTCCACATAGTTGAAGCAAAGACCCCGGAAAAGAAACATCGATCTCCGAGATGCAAAAGAAGCAACTCCCTCAATTCTGATGAAGGAGCCTCTGACAGAGCATTGCTTAAGTCAGATGGAGAATACTCTGACCAGGAACAACAATAGAGGGGCCCTGCCTTCTGCCAGGAGGAGGAGAGGGACCAGGATGATAATCGGGTTTACTGGGCTGTGTGGATTCGATGGCCTGGCACATCGGATCCTCAGAGATACCAAGCTTTGGTAAATACTGGTGCCCAGTGTACATTAATGCCGTCGGAACATGAGAGTACAGAGACCGTTTCTATTTCTGGAGTAACCAGAGGGTCTCAAGACCTATCGGCGGTAAAGGCCAACATGAGCCTAACAGGAGACCAATGGGAAAAGCCCGTTGTGACAGGGCCAGAAGTCCCTAGCATCCTTGGTATAGACTACCTAAAAAAAGGACATTTCAAGGACCTGAAGGGGTATCGGTGGGTTTTTGGTGTAGCCACAGTGATTGAAAAGGAGTCCAAACAGTTGTCTACCCTCCCTGGTCTCTCAGAAGACCCTTCTGCTGTGGGATTACTCCGAGTCAAAGACCAAGAAATACTGATGGCCACTGCAACTGTACATAAGCGACAGTGTCGTACAAACTGAGATGCTGTGATCCCCATCCATAAGATGATCAGAAAGTTGGAGAGTCAAGGGGTGGTTGATAAAACACACTCACCCTTCAACAGCCCTATCTGGCCTGTATGTAAATCAGACAGAGAATGAAGACTGACTGTGGACTATCGTGGCTTGAATGAAGTCACTCCACCGTTGAGTGCTGCTGTGCCAGATATGTTGGAGCTCCAGTATGAGCTGGAGTCCAAAGCAGCAAAGTGGTATGCCACTATTGACATTGCTAATGCGTTCTTCTCCATTCCCTTGGCAGCAGAGTGCAGGCCACAGTTTGCTTTCACCTGGAGGGGTGTGCAGTACACTTGGAACCGACTGCTCCAGGGGTGGAAACACAGCCCTACCATTTGTCATGGGCTGATCCAGGCCGCATTAGAGAAGGGTGAGGCTCCAGAACACATCCAGTACATCGATGACGTCATTGTATGGGGAGACACAGCAAAAGAAGTGTTCAGAAAAGGACAAAAGATTATCCAGATTCTCCTCAAAGCTGGTTTTGCTGTCAAAAAGAGCAAAGTCAAGGGACCTGCCAGAGAGATCCAGTTCCTTAGGGTGAAATGGCAAGATGGACGTAATACTTGTTTGAAAATAAAAACAGCTACAAAAATATTTTACTGCATGGATTGAGAACAATACATTTCAGTAGGAGTTTCAATGTATGCTTTTCTTCAAATACACACAGATAAAGAATACAACACCTTTTTTATTTTAGATAAATATACATCTAACTACAAAACCAGACTCCTCTTGAAGTGTGATGAATTAAGAATGTAGGTACAGGTGAAATGTTTTGTTGGTCATATACTGATAGCCAATTTTTATTGTGAGCAGGTGTGGAAGACTTGGCATAGCTTGCCTACTAGTTCTAACACCTAAACTGGATGGATGAATCAAGTATGGGAAATATGGGAAACACCAGTATGCAATGACAAGATGTAAGCACTTTGTACTTTTAAGTTCTTAAGATAGTGTTTCAAAAGTTACATGCCTGATTCTTTTTTCAGATTTTCCCTTAAATGTGTAGTTCAAAACAAACGTATTTGGCATGTGCATAACTGTATTTCTAAACAAATATTGAGTTTGTTGCACATTTAGAAGATGGTGAAGTATTTCTGGTAATTACTAAAGAGTGTAAGTAGTTTTTGGTGAGCCAGGAACAACTGAACTCTGATGTATTAACTACTCTTTACTTCTTGTGGCCCTTTGCACACATTATTTTCAATGCGCTCAAAAAAATACTTACATTCAAACAATTTATGTACAATCAAGGCAGAAATTTATGAACTCCAGCATGCATACGACAAAGCATTTAAAGTCACTATTTGAGACTAGCTTTATAAAATCATGCATGTGTTATAATATCCTGAACCAATAATTTTGACACCTTGCAGAATCAAATAATTAATGACAATCCCACAGATTATTTCAACAGTAGAGTTATGAGGCTGAGGTAACTAGACACTGAAATATAAACACGAAGCAAAGACTAGGTTAAAAAAATTCACATTGAGAATAGTCTGAATACCAGTGCAGTTCCACTGAAAAAAAGAGTATAATAATGCTACTTGATGAATAATAATGCTATTTTGCTGAATTCATCATTTGGATACATATATGGATGGTTATGAGAGGAAGAGGATTTACATTTGCTAGAAGTAGCAGTCAAATAGCATGTCTACAAATTTACAAAGCTGGAACAATCTAACAAATTATGTGCCAAGTACTTCTGGGACAAAGAAAAGAGCATGTGTGCAATATTCTTTGATACAACCTAATGCATTTGGACAGGTGCTGTGATTTGATTTCCTGTTTTATTCTTTTCCTTCTAGGAGACTAGGAGTCCTAGCAGTTTTCTCAGTACTTCAGTTTCATTAAACAGAAAACTAGTATTCTCTTGGCATCTGAGGTGAGTTACTTTAATGAAATCTAAGAAAAAGAAGTAATGTGGAAGTTAATGGACTGGTTAAGATTGAAAGCTGTTATCAGAACAGTTTCCCTGAACAAGTTTCACTAAGAATAAGCACCAGAGTAAGATGTGTTTTATTAAGAGTGTAAAAATTATGACCTTCCAACCTTTTCACCTTTTGTAACAGCTTTACTACAGGGAGAACAAAGTGTTTTGATCTGAAGAATCCAAAGGATTTTCAAATGGTAACAAACAGTTTTGGCTCCTACATGCTTGCAAAGATAGTACTGTCAATTAGCAGTTGACTGAAGTCATCTCAGAGTCTGAGGAACTACCATTCTGAAAGGATATTCTGATGTCTTTGAGTATTCCAGACCAAAATACTAAGTTCTGAACAGTGCATCCCATAAGCAAACAACTATGAATCATTGGGCATTGTTCTTAAGGGAAAGAGTAACAAAAAATTCTAGTTCTACTGAATTCTGCACTAGTCTGGGACCACGTCCAGACAGTAGTCTGTAGACTTTATAACCTCTTCAGACAACCAGTTAGTGTTCCATCACCCTCACAGCAAAACAAACAAGTGGTTCCTGACTTTCACAGAGAACCTCCTGTGACTGTTTGTACTCACTGCCTCTTGTTCTGTAACAGAGCACCACAGACAACAGCCTGGCTCTGTCTGCTTTGCACCCTCCCATCAGATATTTGTGTACATTCATGAGCCTTCCTATCTTTTGGATACACAGTCCCAGAATCAGAAAGTTATCTTACCTTGAATTAAATTATAAAGCAATCAAGCTGATCATACTCCCCTGTGTTATCAACACTGCATTATTTACAGTAATCAGTAAATTAGCTTACTTACCTCAAAAAGGTAATGTCCTAGATATTGAAAAGGGTAGTATCGATCTTCAGAGAGACATTTTTTGTTTTGCAGAGGACAAACTTTATTGCCGATGAATATATGAGTTATATTGTGCTCTGCATTATGAAATGAACATATGGTTGCCTTTCCAGCTTGAAGAACTCTAAATAAACACATTTGGAAAGATTTATTTACTGCATTATATTAATACTGCCTAAAGCTACAAGAGAATTCACAAATTACAAGCATGTAAGTGCAACCGAGTAAGACATCTATGTATGTATGGCATTGCACAAACTTCATTAGAAAGATAAAAAGGGCACTTCATAGCCTTCAGAAAATGAAAGAGCCCACCTAACAAGACATCTGTCTCCTCACAATTTAATTCTATTAATTAATGTACACCTCCTACATATCTCATAGAAAGCTTTACCTGTGCACTTTCTCAAATATCAAATTTGATAGCAGCTATAATTTATTTCATTATTTCCCCTAAAATGATGACGGTCTTTCAATTAAGTCTTCCTATAAATTAAGCAGTTTACAAAAAAGGAACACCACTTTTTTGAACTGTAACACAATATTTTCATAATATGTAGAACACACTTTCACAACACATTTACAGTATTGGTGCTGTCCAGTATCATATATAGAGAACAGATTTGTTTGTCTTTGGGACACCATTACACAAGAGTTTTCCCAGGGACAATTTCCAGAGCTGTACTGGTGCAAGTATTCCTGTGTTTTAGAACAAGATGCCAGACAACAAAATGCTGCAAAAATAAGGTCTTGTGACATTCAGGTATGTAAACAGATAATGCTACTGGTCTCATGCACTTACTAATCCAATAGCTAGGCACTAAAAGCAAAAGAGCATATAAAGGCGGAAAAAGGCACAGTATTGTTAAATACTAGAAAAAAATTGTTTTTTTCCCAAAGCTATAGAGGCCTTTATGATTGAAAATAGTACTTGCTGAAGACAAGTATATCTACCTGTCAGTGTTCTGCAACTGAGTAAAAGGATTCTCATGTTGACTGTATAGGAATCAGTCTGGGAAAAAAGACATCTTCCACAAAACTGCTTGTTCACCTGCCTTGCTGATATAGTTCCTGTAAAAGGTTATTTCTATTGCAATCAGATGGTTGTGCAAGACAGCATTTCAACATTGTTATCAGGAAGATCTGCATAAGCAGTTTTATGGAAAAAGAAGCAGCATTTTTCTCAAGTGTAGCAGGACATAATAAACTCTTCCACTCAGCCAGGAAAACAGCATACTTAGAATGCTTTCAGTTGGCAAAATCAAAAGATGGTAACTTCAGCTACACCTCACTTTGTCTTTATGAATTACAGACAGACAGGCATTCTGTGATGTAGCATACAACCTCATGGTATGTTTCACCAAACTGGACTTCTCTTCTTGCCTGTACATCTGTGGAATGTCCAGATCAGAGCACTCCTAACACTAGGATTTCAGCAGAGAGCGGGACAATTTTTGATTGATCAGAAAGCTCTAAAACAGTGTCAGGAGACGCTTCTTTTACTCTACCAGATGCAATCATTAAATATGCTCTGCTTGTAATTTAGTCCAGCATTTAAACCAATGAATCCAAATGTGTAGGAAGAGTATGGAAAAGAAAAATAGTTCCAGAATTCTTGTACTTCAATTGTTTTCTCTCTTTTCCTTTACACCTTTGTCCTTCCATTCCAAACTGTTTGTATTTACAATGTATCAGAAACATCTGATACAAATTAGATCTTCAGAACTACAAGAAGCTGTTATACAGATGTGACACAAAGACTGACCAAGTCAGTAACAGTGTGGCCCAGAGTCATAAGACACACTCTCAGGTCAACCAACCAAGTGAAGTAAGATATCTTGTTACAGCTAACATCCACACAAAATGAACCATAAAGACTGTGTATCTTGCCTCATGAGGGGAGTTTCTCTTGGCAGCTTACTTGACAAAAACATACACAAATGCATTTGGTTTTGATACTACACTAAAAAAGTAAGAAAAGCAGTGATGTTACAGACTTAAAGTCATTATAAAAACACAGAAGTATGTTAATGAAACGAATTCAGAATATGGAGAGCTAGAGGTTGCTGTGGACCAAATTAACTGGGATGGAAGAACAAAAATCTGTTCAACTGTACAATAAGTACCCCATTGTACATCATTTAATCTTAAAGACATATACTCCTACCTTCTAATAGATGCAATTCGTTTACCATCTTTAACGA
Organism: Pithys albifrons albifrons; assembly: GCF_047495875.1. Lineage (NCBI taxonomy): Eukaryota > Metazoa > Chordata > Aves > Passeriformes > Thamnophilidae > Pithys > Pithys albifrons. Next base: position 31,581,503 of record NC_092497.1, on the reverse strand, counting down.
GGAGGACAACTTTCCATCTGTGGAAGGCCCCTGGAGCACTAGAGCGTGTCAGTTCTTCCCGCCACCTTTTAGGTGCTGATTGCATTTGAAGTGAATAATGGGTATCCTTTTCAATTTTGTATCCCCATTCATATGTTATTTCATCAAGCCATCTGCCACTTTCAGCACTATTAATTATGTACTCCTTCGTTAGTACCCACTTTCCTAAAAAGCAAATAAACTGTCAACCACAAGAGACTTTTTTTGTGCAGACAAATGGCAACCAGCTGAAGAACTAATTTACGATTACCTTAAGCCTTCCTTGTGCAAATGATAGCTGGAATTATAAGTATCATTTTAAAAACTTCTTCCTGTTATAAGGGTTCTCAATTTCGGATTTTAGAATCAAATATCTCACAAGGCCACTGAAAATGATTGTTCTGTTTTCTTTAAATGATACAACAATAAATGTCCATCTCCTCAAAAATCTCCAAATACATTTTTTCAGCTTCCCAGATTTGGTTCTTAATGAATTCCATAGAATCTCAGTACACACTTTATTTTTAATATCATTTGACACTCACACAAATGCACTAAAATGAAGTAATATTTTAATACCAATGATTTAGAAAAAACTAAACTTTTAGCATGTAAGCTTCTTCTCTTATATTTACTCAATATTACTTGCACTGCTAGTATAGTGAATATCAATATTCAGGGGACATAGTATTAGACTTTTTTCTGTCCCCTTTCTTCTTTTCACATCCTTTTCTCTCATCCTTTGGCTCCACTTCCTCCACCTCTCCTCGTTCATCTTCCACATGTATGCTTTCGATATAGTATGTAATGGTCTTCCCCTTTTCTCTGTCTCTTCTTACAGGTTCAGGTCAAAAGCAGTGGTTAGTATGCTGTACATGTATTGAAACACTACCTACAGAAGACACTGTAAGAGAAATTGACTTGAATTGTGCAAACCTAATTGGTTTCACCAAACAGCAGGGTTGACTGGCAAAATGTCTCAGTGAAGGACCACAGATGGTACTTTTATAGAACTAGCACAGGCACCAGTAGAGTTATGACTGGAAAAAGTATGTTGTGCACAATCTGTGTGTTAAAACCACTTCCATTCAAAGTTTCCATGTCAAAACTTCTGTCAGCATGACAACTGGCATCCTTTAGTATTACTGCTCAACCCTACAGAGTTCTACATGTGTTTAATCATCCGTCTTCATTACTTAGAAAAACTTACAGTAGGAATGAATACCCTGTCTCTTCTATCAAGAGTTAAGAGCAAGGATTATGCAAAACTAGCACCTCTTCAGGATTAAAAACTACTAGATGGTATTGGTGAAGATTTCTAAGTAGAGAAATATAATAGAGTTTTGCATGACCCCTACACACAAGCATGAAATCAAGAAATTTACATGCATCTTTAAACCCAAATATATGTTTAGTTATTTCTATTAAGATAATCTGTTCTAAAAATTGCTTTAACAGTTTGGTATAATATGATATATGGAAAATAAAGATCATGTTTAAAATCAGTACTGTGATACCTCATAACTACAAGATAGTCTAAACTCATTGTAGAATCACCACATGTAATTAGTCTATAATGAAATCTTAAAATACAGAATTCTCATGCTAAAAACATCTAACTTGTTTATGTATGGGATTTCAGCACCAGGCCTCAGTTAAAGGGAAAGCAAGAGGAAAGACCAGAGTCTGAAGACCAGTGTCAGAAGTCTGGAAATTTTTCTTGCTGGATAAACAGGAATATAGAGACAGTGGCCTTTACCAGTGAATGTTGTGCATGAATTTGGTGTCAAAAGCCACTCTGACCAGGGGTGTCCATACTCTCTCTGCCCTCTTAAGCATTTCATTTTTAAGTGTGCATGTGTAACACTGAAATCACATAAAAATGTAATAAATAATGTTTTAACCACTATTTCTATCTAACAAAAACATCCTCTGTCAAAAAAGCATCTTATCACAAAAGTTATGTGTTAGCAGTTCTTGCTAGAAAACTCTCACAAACAAAACTTTCTGCTGAAGCCTGCCTGCTACTAGAGTTTCTTACAAAGCATCTGGCCAGCACCAAAATTTCCTGCCATTGTGAGGTCTTCGAAACGTCTGGATAAGCCACATGCCAAAGATCATGTACATGGTTTTTCAGACACTATAAAAACCTCAAAAAAGACAACTTGGAAATTAAGTCGGGGGTGTGGGGAAAAGAGAGAGAACCAGCCACTACAGTTAAGAATCACTCTTCCTACCTCCCCCTTTGGCCTCACCTTCCCATCTTCTTTCTCTGACAAACAAGCTGCCTGCCATCAGAGACTGGGGCTCTGGTGACCTGAAGAAAACAGAGATCTGGCATGCTACATGCGTGAGTTCTTTCTCTGCTAAATCAAGACCTGGCCCTGCTCGGCTTGGGGTAGACTGCGACACAGCTTCACGTGTTCGACAGATCCCTCCACAGAATGCGGACCAGCCGTGTTGCATTCCTAAGTAGTGAGGGGCCAGGCACCACATCTGCATTTCAAGACTGCTGCCAGACCCCCCTGGAGCCACAGAGATAACATCGAAAGCAACAGAGAAACAAAGACAAAAAAAAGGGTAAAAACTGCTTTTCCCCCCCCATAGTAATTTGGCAACAAAAGGTAGCTTTTTGGTGGTAATCTTAGTATTTTCTTTGCTTCTAAAAGTAATCTTAGCGTTTTTCTAACTTTTCCTTATTTCCTCTCTCTAGGCATCTCTTAGCAATTAATTAATTAATAATAATATATCAGTTTTTTAAATTAATGGATAACTTATTTTGAGTTTTAATTTTGTTGCGGAAAATATTCAAACCTAAGTTCTTTCTGCAATAATTTGGGTATGACTTCAGGATCTAATACACAACAAAGCTTTCTGTTTGGGAACATATGTAAATCCAACAAAGGCAGATAGCAGGACTATAATCTAGGAAAAAAATTCAAACAAAAAAGAAGTAAATCATAACCTGAACATATTACTATGTTAAAAATCAAAGTTATTGGAAGAAGAATGAGACAGTTCACTCACAAAATGAAAGCAGATAACCCTGTTAAGGGTTCTTTCCAGACCTATGCTGTGATGCTACGAAATATAACAGCAAACCTTCTACTCACCAGCAGCACAGGCAGCTAGGATCTTCTCACTCTTGCATAGCTTTTTTGCTACAAGATGTGTACAATTTCTGTATTTCTAACAAAACAAAACCAAAACAACACACTTGTATTACTAGAAACAGTTTAAATTCCTTGGCTATTTATATACCACTGAATTACTGCAGTTTTTTTCTTTTAAGGCTTGCATTTTTACTTTCTGTTCTAACCCTCTTTATTGTACTTTAGTGAACAATACCTTACAGTCTATGAAAACACAGTTCAGTTTGAACAGCCATTTGAGCAGGGTCTTTTTCTCTTGATTTTTAAATCCAGTTATTTGGACTATGCGTTTCTGGCTGCCACTTGCCACCTGGTCAAAGAAAAAAGAACCAAAAGCAAACATTAGCCCACAAAATATATACCATGAAACGTTGCTTGCAAGGTCTTTCTAGGATTTCCTACTTCTTTTCCGTTACAATGGGAGAACACACAGAGGGGAAAGACAGCTGCCAGAAGCATAAAATGTTCTCCCTGCCTGCCACTGTTAGGACACCTGAAAGGCGATAACGGGGTAGGCCTGAAACCCCCAAACTGCGGCCTACAATGGGCCGACCACTCCGACTCTGGCATCTCGGCTCCGCACCCGGATGCCCGTAGGCTCCGCCGTTCAAACCCTTGCTCCCCTGCTGCGCGGTCCTGGCAGGTGCGGGAGGCTCTTCTCGGCCCCCGGGGGGTAACACGCCGCCCCGCCCCGCCCCGCCCAGCGCAAGGAAGCGCCACCGAGGTGCGGTACAGTGGCGCCCGTCCCGGCCAGGATCTGTGGAGCGAGCTGCCATCGCTGCGGTGGCGAAGCCCTCCGGCCATCACGTACACAGTCCATGGGCGTGGGGAGCGGGCGCTGTGCTAGCGCCCTACGGTCCCTCAGTTCGCTTCGGTCCGGCTCGGCCGCGTCCCCCGCTGAGCTCTGCACCCCACTTTCAACCTGCGGCGTGTTCCCGCCTTCCCCCGGCCCGCCCCGGATGTGGCGGAACGGTTGTTCCCGGACGCTGTCACGGACGCTCCGTGGTCGCCGCGGAGCCGCTGGGGGAGCCCGGTCGGGTAAGTGGCTCTGCCGGAGCTGCCCTTCCTTTTACCTTACCGTGCGACCGGGCCTTGGCACCGAGCGGTACAGGGCTGGGATCCGCTGCGGCCGTCCGTAGAGCTCCGGGGTTCCCCTCGGCCGCCTGCTCTCTTCCGCGGCATGGCCGCGCGCTGCGCAGTTCCCCGGGCGGCCGAGGCTCTGGTGGGTACCCGCTTCTGTAGCGGGAGAGCTGCGCTGGTGTCCTGAGCGGCCCTGGCGCTGTAGGCCCGTCTTCCCACCTCAGCGTGGAGTGGGAAGGGGCGGTCTTCCCGCAGACTGAGATGAGGGACCCCTCAGGGCTGGTGGAGGCGGGGGCAGACTGGGGACACGTGGTAGAGGGCGAGCTGGGAGGCGCGCCGGCCCTGCCCGGAGTATAAAAATCACCATCTCTGTTGGTCGGCAGAATTAAAATTGCGGAAGGCGGGCTCATAGGGGTATGCTGGATGACGGAAGAGACCTCAGAGAGTAGAGAAAGCTGACAGATGAGCTAGGTGGAATTCTGTCTAGATGCCAGATAAAGTTGGTTTCCTCTGGAGAGCCAGGAAAGGGACCAGGGAATTGTGACCCTCAGTTCCATTTTCTCGGTATCTCAGAGAAGCTTTAAAAGTGTCTTGTGCCACATGATGGTTGGTCCGCTGGGCAGGTGACCAGATGCTGCTGCAGCCAGATGATCAAACCACGTATTGGGATTTCCACCCCGTTGGTGCAGGCATTCCCTACCCCACTGATCAAGTTGGTACAGACTCTTCATTATGAGAGTCAGGGTTTGATTTTTTAAAATTAGAAAGCAGTACAAAGAGGTCAGAATATTATTAAACTTGTATCTCAAGCTCTCAGTTTAGGATTTAGAAATGTAGAAATGTCAAGATGATGATGGTTTGTCAAACTTTGGTTTAGTGTTCCACACTTCATTTTGGTCCCTTCCGTATTTGAGATACGACTTTTGACTATTCCTGTGTTATGTAATGCACTGAAAGGATAGTGCATAAGAAGTCTGTGAATACTTCATATCAAATAAAAGTAGCTTTGTAGAACACTTTTATTCCTTTTTTTTCTACTATTTGAGACTAGAAGACATGCATCCTCATTCAGATGGGAAAGAAAAAGATTGAATTTGACTCCTTAGAGAATTGAGTGGTACTTTCTCCCCTTTCAAATGAATTTTCCACAAATGTTATAGTGGGCAAGTCACAGTCGAGGTAGCTTTTAAGACTTGCAAGTTGAGTTATGTGTAGCAAAACTTTCACAGGTACTGACTTTTTTTCACCACCACTTAAATCAGTAGACACAGTGCTTTGAACTCGTCACTGCTATAAAGCATAGGTATTCTTTTGGAAACTAAAACCAAAACCACCTAGCTGCAGACATGTAAAATTTGACAGCAGATTGGGCACTTGGTTTTAAATCTGAATTTCCCAAATATTGAAACAATTCTTCCAGGCCTCAGATGAGTCCTGTGTTGCTGTTTATAAAGTATTCTCGTACCCTTAATGCTTACTGAAGTTTGTCCTATCTTTTGTTTCCTTAACATTGCATTTATATTTTTGTATGCAAGCATGATGAAATAACCATCAGCAACTTTTGTCATTAGTTTATTTATATAAATGACACTGAAAAAAACTTTAAATATTCAGAGTTAAATAACTACATTCATTGCTTGCACTTCTTGATTGAGAATGAAGGTTAGTTGTGTTTTCTGTTTTGTACTTGTTGCATCTCTATACCTTCACTATTGATTTGTCAGGACTGTAGGGGTATTAATTTAATTTTTGTATACTTTATTTTAAACAGTTGATTCTTCCTAACTAGAGCTAGCTATTAGTCGTTACTTAATTGAAAACTAATAGCAGTTTCTGCCACAGGAGGGGAGAAGAGTGCAGCGTATAATACTGTAAACTAACTCCTAGGGAGAAAGTTGCATAAAGCTGTGAAACTGTCAGGGGAGGTTTAGGTTAGAAAAGGTTCTTCACGCATAAGGTTGTTGGGCACTGGAACAGACTCCCCAGGGAAATGGTCACAGCACCAAGCCTGACAGAGTTCAAGAAGTGTTTGGACAATGCTCTCAGGCACATTCATAGTTCAATTGCTCAGTATTATAAACTATATTTAAGCAGTTTTAGATGGTATCAATTTTTGCACATTCTCTTCTACAGCACAAGTGACATCTTTCATAAAAATTGAGAAGTGTTTTTCAGTGCTACGTAAATAGTATTTCACTTATAAAACTTCTAATTACATTTAAAGGACTATCAAGAATGGCTGTACAGCTCTCATGGCCTCAATTCATTAAGAAGCCAAGATCAGAGAAATAAATATTCCTTTTACTCTTTCATAAAAATAGTTTACTTACAATGTATGAGGTGCCCATCTCTTTCAGACTGTCTTGATTTTATTTAGGGACACAAAAGAGAAATTTCATTTTTGTTATGCTTTTCTAGCTTTCTACCTTCTACTTTTTGTTTCCTTTATGTTCTACATGTAATTGTATTATTGCTATGTCTTTTACCATGAAATTTTCCTTCTTACATTTCCCAGAGATAGCTAGTTTACTTCACATAGTATATAGAGTTATCTTTCTCCAGGCCTCAGTGGTGCTGCTGCCATTAGTGGGATCATTATTGATCCCTGTCTGTTAATCTCACAGCCTTTTTCTGTAAGCCTCTACCACTTTTTTCTTTAATTGTGCAACTTTGTGTTTGAGAGGGGTTTTTTTTGGTCTTTTGTTTTTGGTTTTTCTTTTTTGCAGTTTTTTGTCTCTCACTAAACTTTTGACTTCTTGTGTTGAAAATTTGCTGTAATTTCTTGCAGCAATTGTGATAGTGGTAGTCCATGCATAAGCATCTCTTCCGATGTGAAATATCATCTGTCGGATTTTTTTATCTAGTGGAAGATATTTTGCATTATGTGATTACAATCTTTTCTATATCAGCTGACTGATTACAATTTCAGAGTTTAATAAAATTATTCATTAGATCTGTTTTACTTCTGTTGTCTAAACATAACATGTATTCTTTTAAAAAAGTATCATTTGACAAAACAAAACTAGCAATGCTATAGACAAATTTTGTCAAACATTTAGTAATCACAGTTTTGTAAAAACACCAGTCCTGAGACTACACTGCAAATCAGTCATAAAAGCTACTAAACCAGTATGAAGTGTCTCCACACTGCCTGCATGTGGAGAAAAATCTTTGTTCCTCTTTAAGTCCACTTTGTCAGTCCATCTTTAGTATGAAGCACTATCTCTGGCATTGTTAAAACTGAAGGAATTTGAATTTTTTCTATATTGTTAAGAGATTAAAAGAATTTAAAAAAAGTAAGTCCACAGAAGCTATAATAGCTTCATCATCATCATCATCATCATCATCATCATCATCATCATCATCATCATCATCATCATCATCATCATCTTTCTATAAATGTACCTGTAATTTCCTTCATGTAGAAGAAATGCGAAACAGGCAGCATGACAGTTGCAGCTTTTCTTAAAGCCTTACTGATTATATAAACTCTCAGTAACTTTGTACTTGGTTTTAAAAACCAAAGAGGTATCATTTTTCAGTATGTTCTTTTCAGGAGGTATCATTTGTATTTCTTTCATTTAACCATTTTTGTTCCAAAGGATGTTTATTTTCCTGTTTATTATTAAGCTCAGCCTGTCTTATCTCCTTGCATTTACCTACCCTTCTTCCAACTCACATTCTGTTAGTGTAGGTCCGTGAGTCTGTTGATGATTGAATATAGAGAATGCACAGCATTCATCAGCTTGCTCAATAACTATTCTGTGCATGAAGCTATGCTTTATGCTTTATTAGTTCAGTCAATTAGTGAACTGTGTTTTATTAGTGTGTATTTGGTCACTCATGACTTGGACTAAGGTTTTGTTTCTTTTTTCTTTTAAAATACAGGTAGTGGAATGGTTTAATTTTGCATTTAATACTATTTTTTCCTACCAGATAAAGTTCAACTTTCTTTTATTTGTCTGACATGAGTTAGTCCCTCACTGCTTGGCCCTGTCCTAAATCTGCTGTAATGCCTGGAAGACTTAATTGACCTAATTCCCCCACTGACTTTCTAGTATTTTTTCCTACATGGGAGATCCATTCTGATATGGCCAGCAATTTTTCATTCATCAAAGTCCTCTAACCTAATTTTTTTTTTTTTGAGAATACCTGTAAGCTAGTCAGATTGTGTTTGCTGATTTCTTATTTTTTGACAGTGTGGTAAAATGCGTTTTCTTTGTTTTTTGTTCTTTTTCTTTCTCTAAGTAACTGGTGTTAACATTGCGAATGTAGGCAATGCTAGCAGATATTTTAACTTTTTCTTAATAATGGTATGTTGTTAATAGCTATATATATAATACGAATATTTCAGAATGGTTTCTTCTCTGCAGTAACACCTCTCTTCCCTCTCTTCCCAACTGCATGGCTGATGCCCAGAATGGAGATGAACCCTGGCTCACAGATAATAGAAAATCAATTTAATATAACCAGTGGGGTAACATGTTGCATGTACACTTTTTACCTTCTTTGTAGTTCACCTGAGCTCTGTGCAGAGGGTAGGGAATAGGTATAGATGATTGTGGGTGGAAGGAGTTAAAAAAGTCCTAAAAAGAAGTCCAGAGAAAGCATGGTGTAAATTATTGTAGGGAAGATAATGAAGGTGCAACAACTGCAAGAAAGTGTCAAATATGCGACAATATGTGTATTTTATCAATATGTAACTGGAAGATTACATAAAGTTGCGACATACAAGTGTAGGATGTAGATTTGCTGCTTAAGGTAAGGTTCATAGGATGGATTGGGTTGGGAGAGGCCTTTATGTAGTTTCAAGCCTCTATAAGCCCCCTTTTAAGTACTGAAAGGCTATAGTGGGGTTCCCCAGAACCTTCTCCACAGTGAACAGTGCCATTGTGTCCACTGTTATCTTTGTCACCCTCCTTTAGACTTTCAGCAGGTTCACATCCTTAGGTTGGGGGCCTCAGAGCTGGATGCAATGCTCCAGGTGAAGTTTGAGAGCAGAGTAGAAGCCTGAGCAGTTAACAGAGCGTTATAGAGGTTCCTTCCAACTGTTGAGTTGTTCCTTTAGGTGGAACCCCTGTTATTAGCAGGTCTTGCAAGTAACTGTTGTATTCTTACCACTTAAGTCATCCATGCCTAGTGCCACCCAATGGGAATTGCAGGAAGAACTATGGATGCTTGCATTTATGTATTCCAGAGATGGGGGAGTTCTGATGATTGTGATTGACTTTGGTGCACCTTGACCTGCAAAGTGGTATAAAATGCTGCTGGAGACTGAACAAACTGGTCTCCCAAAATTACGAGTGGCTCTCTGCCACCTCCCAGCAGGGATGCCTGCAGGTTACATCAAGCCCTCAAAGCAGGGAATGCTCACTTTTGGTTAAGTAAAAGCATGAATATCTAGTCATATGGAAATAAAATCCTAAAGTAGCTCCAGAGGTACTTCATTACTTTGTAATTGTGTGTTCTGTGAGGGCAAAGACCTGTATGTTTATAGCTGAGCCTGCTGATACTATAGCCCTTTAGACCTGCTTATATACTGACAGTAGATGCTGTATTAGCAGTAAACCTAACCAAAGTCATCCACATAATCAGTGTGGTATTTCTTGTGCCTGACCGAGTCAGGCTACTCTGCTACAATTGGCGTAGTTGACAAGCATATTGTGGTTTGGCTAGGACCTTTGGAAAGAAGTTTGTGTATTCAAACATAGAAGACTAGAAATGGGCAGAATGTTGTCTCTCAGAACTTTTACAGTAAATTATTCTGTTGGATTTTATTTTAAACATTTAGATTTACTTCCAAATACTGATTTGCTGCAATCCTCGGAGGCATAAAATAGGCCTTGATGAATTATATTTGGAAGTGTTTCCATACTTAAGTTACTTACAAGCCATTTTTTCAAAGTGAGACATCCACCTCTTAAACTTTCACAGTACCTGTTATATTGACATGACTTTGTCTTTGCAAGAAGACAGTAAAGCATTAATCTGAGACTTTTGATCTAGTTAAAAATGTGTATGTGTACCTGTGTCTGTCTAGAAATATCCCAGATGGTATAATCTGCTCTTCATGGGCTTTTCTGGAACAAGACAAAATTCTTTGCTAATCCAGCTAATTCATTAGAAAATATTTGTACAGGGTACGGACATATTGAAGTATGATTATGCATTCTATGCAAAAATTTCTAGTTTTTTTTTTTCTCCAGTTAGTACATTTAGGTAATTTTTAAGAGACTAAAAGAAAAATTACATTACGTAAAGAATCCTTGATTAAGAAATTTTGTTCTAGTTTGGTTTTTATGTTTACAGTGTTGTTCAGAATTTTGTTATATATGTGATTAGTGGAATTTCATAATAACTTGTATGTGTTTAGTCCTCAAAAGTATCCTTTTTCACTTTATTTTTCAGTGATTCAGCCAAGTTCCTGCACTGTGGTTTGGGTTTTAAAGACAGCAGTACTTAATTCTTCCTGATCCGAAGATAAGAATTTAAATGTTCTCACAAACAATATTCTAAGATGGAATTTGATCAGGTTTTGACTGATTATGTTTTTTATCTGTGGAAGACTGCTCTAATGGGCCATGCTTCAAATACCAGTTTAACTTTATTTGTGGACCATTCTATAGTTTTTAGTTCCTGTATAATTTTTGATCTTTACCTAAGAATCTGAGTAATACAGTTAGCAACTCTTTCTTTTATAACTAAATATGCCAGCCAGCTGTCAGCTATGTGATGTGCCTGTCCTTCTCTCTTGCAGAATTCAATTCAATATCAAATCTGAATAGCAATGCAAAATGCTGCCAGAATGTTACTCTGTTGTACCATGTAATTTTCTCTTCTCTTAATTTTTAAATTTTATATTTGATAAAGCTGAGAGTCTTATACATTATTGTTTAATTTTCTTTCTCATTAATTAATATTGGTGAAATAATCAGTGTGATTGTTTCTGCTTACAATTTCAGTTTTAGTGAATAAGCTACTTGTTTAACTTGTCCAAACATGTTGAAGGTATTGAATTTCAGGGCAAAACATTCAGTCTGAAAAGGAAACAGTGTCAAAGTCATTCAAAAGGGAAAAGAAGAATAATTTATTAAAGGAACTGTAGCTAATGATGCCATCCAGTTGCTTTAAAAGAGCTTCTACCTCACCTGCAATGAATTAGATTTGTCAACAGTGTATGTTTTATGCACTACTTCTAATGAAGTGGCATACCAGCACTACCGTATACTTTGAGGTTTGTTCCATCAAAGCTTTTTCCGTCTTAAAGTAGACCTTTTTAAATAATAGATACTAAAAACTATATTTAAATAACATTAAGGTTGTGACACAAACACCAAATAACAAACTTCAGGGAATTCAAAGTTAGGGCTGACAATTTGCCATTACTTTGCATTGTCATTTTAAGAAAGATAAGCACAGTTGCATGATTTAAAGATGGAATGTCAGACTAACTTTAAGTTTCTTGGCTTTTGTGGGTTGCAGTTACCACCTTACTGTCATTTTTCACATAGGTTTTTTTACATTCCCTGTTTTCAGAAAAATAATAAAAGCAGTGTAAACAGTACAAGCTTTGTTGGCTTTGTTTTTTTGTTTTAAACAGAGATGAGAGACTGTTGGTTAAAGAGCAGGGGCTATCCTTTCCTATTGTCAGACTTATATGCATAAGTATGTACATGTTCATTTAAACTTTCTTTGCTTTTGTCTTTGCTGATTCCTCTATGGAATTTAGGAGTTACAGGAGCCTTAGTCCTGGGATACTTTAGCTAAACCCCCAGAAAGTACTAAGAGTCTCCCCAGTTCTTTTCCACATAAATAATCAGTTCCTTTATACTGAGCAGTGCTGAATAACCCAAAAGTATACATGTAGAAAGCCTTGTTAAAAGATTTTTAATTAGTTAAAATAATATGAAACAAAAGCAGGTGAACAGCTTCTGTTATTTCTTACATATGATTTCCCATTTTGTTGCTGATAAACATAATGGAACTTTCTGTTCAGGTATTGTAGCATGGATATGTAAGAGTAATCATTTCATTTCCTCTGCAGAGATGATTTCTCAAGGTCTGTAAGTCTAATGAAGGTAATTTATTATTTTCATCATCGTTTTCTCAACTTAATCTGGCATAAACTGGCACTGCTGCCAAGTGGTCAGGCCTGCACCAGTCACTCACTTCAGTCACGTGCCCCGTTCCACCATCAGTGCTTATGCAGCTGCCTGGTAAATAGGGATAAATTGTCTTGCACAGGCTAAGTGACTGCTACAGAAGCTTGGTAGGATCCTGTGGAAAAAGGGTCAGAAAATGTGGCCTCTCTTTCAAGTAGTCTGAATCCCTTTTCTTAGTACAGTCAGTTTCTCATAATTCTTTTTATTGTGTTGCCATTAGTGAGTAATAACACAAAACACCAACTTGAATAAAAATTTGTGATCTTTCCAAGAAGAATTGGTTTAGGGAGCTATATCATCCACTAGTACAGATAAAGAAGTGGATTGTTTGAAATAAGAATAGTAGTCTCTAGAATGTTTTTAACTCTTCAGATGCCATTTGACAGGAAACACGTAAGTTATGTCAGGTAATGCAGATATAGAGTAGTGAGGAATACAGCCCACTTTGTTCTTTTCCTGTAATAGGCTTATCTCTGGTGTGCACTGTGATAGAGAAGGAAAGTGAAAAAATCATCCAGCCTGCCTTGATACTAAAAATCAGAGTATTTGTTCAATACCATTGCATGATACACAGTTGCAAAGCTATTGACTTTTGATTCATTTATTTGGAACAAACTTTAAGTTTCTGAGTAATATTTAATTCTTAAGATAAAGGTGTTGTGATGTCACCAGCTTATCTAGGAAAACTGCGTCATTTCAATAAATGCTTGCTCCCTTTTTTATCCTTGAATATTTTCTCCCTTATTCAGAATATGTGCCATTAACCACTTTTCTCACTGGATAATTTGTGCTTGTAACATCATCCAAATTGTTTCATGGTGATGTACCAGGGAAGAGGATTCTTGGGTTAGAAATATTTTATTGGCTGACTCACAACAAACATAATTTATCTTACAGGTTAATAGAATAGAGATGAAACTCTATTTCTGTAGAGTTCTTATATAAAGATAATCTATTCACAACTCATGCTTCTGAAGGATATTCTGCTAGAGTTATTACTATACTCAGTTTTAGGCAGTTAAACCAAAAAATATATAGATTAAAATTTAAAAATTGGATTATAATATACATTTCAAACTTTTATATAGCTTATTAATGTTTTATTTTTAAGACAAGTTGTAACATTCTTTGAAATTAATATAAAGAAATTTGCTAAAATGTTACTGTTGTGGGCCTAAGAAAGAAATTTTACTCCTAGTTTGTGAAGTCCCCCTCTTTTTCAAGAAACTTGAAACCTAGTCTTCCTTCAAAACAACCAGAAATTGATCTGAAATAATGGGCAAGTAGTGTATGTTGTTTACATTGTAATTCCACTTTGTAGCTGGTTGCACAACTCATTTAAGTCTTGTAATTGTAAAAATGTAAGAAATAATATGATACACGGTGCTCACTTATAAGATATTTATGAACACTTGCTCTCTTAATCATGCAACCAAAGGGTAAATGATTTCTGCACTAGAGAATGTAGTATAAATTTTGCAGCAGCTGTTTAAGGTAGGCGGGATGGACCCCTTTCTGCATCACAAATCAGCTGATTGTCTTTCTTTTTGCATAGTAATTTATGACCTGGTCTTGTTCCAAAGAATTATTTCTTTTCCCCTGTGTGAATGCACTTATTAATGATTCATTCTCTCACCTTTTTACTCTCTTGCCTTTATCATGTTTTGAAATAGTATTCTTGATACAGTATCTTCCCAGAAGAGATGGTTGAATGTATTTAAAGCTTTCTGAGTATTCTTCAGTTGTACCCACATGGCATTTCTATGGTATATGTAGACTAATAGTAGTATAGACGTAAATGAACTTAGAGATGAATACAGGATATTTCTTTTGTGAGCTGACAGCTGCAGGACTCTTAGTTACCCTATGATAAGGAGCTTCAGGCTAAAGTGTGAAAATGCAGTTTAAGATGTCTTCAAGAAGAAGGAAGTTCCTTTCACAGTAACTATTCGTTTGTTTTCCTTTCTTCTTCAACATCAATGGAAAGGCACTGTGGATAAGTAGTCTTTAAAATTGCTACTTGGTTATGTTTCTTTTTTGTTTGCTTTTGTAGCATCATGGTTGAGATGTCTTGCACTTCCTGTCAAGAAATAAAGATATAAAGTCTTATAATGTAAGTTATCAAGTAAGACCAAACTGGGTTGAAATACAGAGCTAGTACTCTGGGAATATAAAAGCTACCTCTAATAAACTAGAAAAACTAAGAGTGCTATTGATATATGTGTTACTTACATATGTTTTTCTCATTTAGGGGATCTGTTGTTTTTTTTTAAATAAAACAACATGCCAATCTAATCTGATGCAGACCTGTGGTAGGATCAATATACTGCTGAGTATCAAGATTGGTCTTTGACTAGTCATGCTAAAGGAGAAGAATATGGTGAGCTCTTCCTCTTCACTAGGAAGGAGAACACAATTAAAAGGGAGGCAGGAGGTTGTCTGGCCATGAAGATGTGTGAGTGATCATGAAGAGCCAGTTTTCAGCCCAGACTGTTACAAGAGCACTAAAAGGCTGCTATACTAGTAGAAAGCATGATTCTCTTGCTATGAAACTCTGTACATTGTGTGTATATCTCTGCATTTTTTTGTGATCTTACAGATTCGTCAGAGATTGTTTTGGTATATGCTGACTAGTTACCAAAGAATCTTTGAAAGTGACTTTGGTTAGTCTTAAATTAGGCCTGTGCATGAGACAGTCATATGAGATATTTAAACGAATGCTTGTCATGAGGCTTCTAATGGGAAGCATCTTGGTTATTCTGTTTTCTTTTTTCATAGCTAGTAACCTTTCATAACCTGATTGTGACTTTAAGTCAAAATACTAACAAGCAATAGACTTTCAGATGATTAGGGACTGGTGTGTCTGTGTGAAGAAAATATTTTATATTAAAATGTGTTATGCTGTGATTAATCACATAAAGTTCAAACAGAATGCTAATTAGACAATACTGCGCCTCATCAGAGAAATCAATTACTTTTAAACTGATGTATGTGAAACAGCGCATTATGTTCTTGAGCTTTCTCTGAAGACAAGCCAAGATAACATCCTTCTGTGGAACTTACTTGCCTTGAACGTATTTCCTGTTGTCTCATGCTAACCCTTTCTTAGACAGTTGCTAATGTTGTTGAATAAAAAGCTGTCCTCCTTGAAGTTCTGATTTATATTACATTGCTAGCAACAGCCATTTGGTCAATGTTAGAAATGTAAAATGATATCAAAACATCCTATAAGATCTACTAAATTCAAATTATTTGTATAATGCTTTTCTTAATTCAGTTGGCTGATGATATGCAATTGTCATCTTCTGTGAGCAAGTTTATTTTTTATGTGAAACTGCTGGCTTCTTTAAACACAACTACAGTTGTTGGTGTGCTAATCCTGTGAGTCAGTTGACAGGAAACAAGAAGCTTATCTCAAACCCTTGGCAGCTTCAGTGAAAATTCAAATGCATGCTTTATTGTAGATATTGCCAAGAGTGGAAATAGTATTTGTCCAGTCGGACAGCTTGTTTTGTAGTCACTAAATGAAAGTTGAGATTCTGTCTCTTCCTTGAAAGCTTCTATGTCAAGAATATAATTTGGACTGTTTGTGGTTTGACAGGAATTATTAAAAATCAGAGGAAGTGAAAGGAAGGAAATGTAAGAAAGCAAAATTGACAGTGACACTCTCTATTTGCAGATTGGGTAGTGATGACTATGTTGATATGATAGGTTCTAAATGTTAGGTTCACTGTGGGTATATGTTAAGGAGCAAATACAGTAAATGCAGTTATAGATGATTTTTCTGACTTAACAGAAAGCCATCTGGCATTTATTAGGAAATTTGGGAGGAGAAGTGTAGCAGAAAATGAAATATTACAGGGCAAACAGAAAAAGGGACTGGTTCAGGAAGGATTTAATTTTCTCCTTTGTGATGGAACCACTCATAAAATTTCTTTTTGCATCGACTTGAATTTGGTAGGAATTTTTTAGCAGTAATAGTTTTGCTTAAAGTGAGCTCAAGTCTTAGATTGCTGTTTCACATCAATTTTTCATGACTTGCATCTTGCATACTATTTTTAAATAGTGATCTTTTCTGCCACTCTGAGATAAATAATTTAAACACTCAAATTATGGCAATATTCATATAGCTGAATTTTTAATTGCTGAACATACATTAACTGCCAACTGTATCCATCTTTTCGTCTCTAATGAATATACAATATATTGTTTAATCTTAATCCTTTGTTTAATCTTATAGTTGTAAGGTAAACTTTAAATGTTTGAATAGGCAAATCAGTGCAGAAGTAAGTCATCTGATTAGTGAAGTTTGAAGAGTGCTGTAATTTCTGTGTGGTTTCCTTTTCTTTTTTCCAATATTGAAACTTTGCAAAAAATTATATTTTGGGACAGTTTTTAGTGTAGAGTAGATTTTTAGTGTAATGTAGATTTTATAGGAAGTTAGGGAACTCAAAGGAAAACAGGTCATACAAGAAAGCCTTTGCTGTTATTTGGCATAGCCATAGATTCATGTTTTTCAAACAATGTCATGTAACATTTGAACAGTTAAGCCATGCCAGCATGTCATCTTCACCTATATTCACATTAGAGAGAAGCATATTAGCTATCTGGAGTGGTAGAACAAAAGGGATAAGGGGAGCAGAATGGCTGAGAGAAAAGAGGTTACATAGAGTTGCACACTTGCAAAATAAAGGCTGTCATGAGAAAAGATGGTGGTATTAAAAACACAGTGGGAACACTGGTAAAGGAGGGTTCTGGTAACAGAACTTGAGATGTGAGAGGAGGGTGCCAGAACCTCATGTGGGCTGCATGGGGAAATGTGAAACACAGACAACCAGCCTAAAATATGAGAGGATTAAACATGTTTGTAAGGGTCAGGCTTAGAGGGAGTTACAGATCATCTGTATATCTTCACATTTACTTTTGTATCCATGTCACTGTAGTTAAACCCACCTGTTTGATCTAGGAAGGCCAGTAGATGTAATCTTTTTGGACTTCAGCAGAGCTTTTGATACTGTCTCTCACTGGATCCTTCTGGACAAAATGTCCAGCATACAGGTGGATAACCATTGTGTTACATGATGGCTGAGCAGTTAGATCACAGGTCAGGCACAAAGAGTTACAATGACATCAGGCTGGCAAACGGTTGCTATTGGGGTTCCACAGGGCTTCATCTTAGACCCTGTGCTCTTCAACATCTTAATTAACAACTTAGACACAGAACTTGAAGGAATACTAAGGAATACTAAATTGGGAGGAGCTGTCAACTGTCTTGAGGGCAGAGAGGATCTGCAGAAAGACCTCGACAAATTAGAGAGATGGGCAATCACCAGTCTGATGAAGTTAAACAAAAACAAGTGCCAGATTCTGCAGCTGGGATGGGGAAACGCTGAATATATATACATGCTGGAAAATTAGGGGCTGGAGAGCAGCCCCATGGGAAGGGAGATGGGGTTCCTGGTCGATGGCAAGTTGATTCTGAGTCAGCAATGCCCTGGCAGCCAGGAGGGCCCACCATGTCCTGAGGGGCATCGGCAAAGCGTTGCCAGCTGGTCAAGAGAGGGGATTGTCCTGCTCTGCTCTGCATTGGGGTGGCCTCATCTTGAATATTGTGTGCAGGTTTGGGCATCACAACACAAAAAAGTCATTAAGCCATTGGAGAATGTTGGCAAAGATGATGAAGGGTCTAGAGAAACTGGATGAGGAGCAGCTGAGGTGACTTGGTGTGTTCCTCTCAGAGAAGACGAGACTGAGGGGAGACCTCATTGCAGTCTTCAACATCCTCACAAGGGGGAAACAGAGGGGCAGGTACAGATCTCTTCGCTTTGGAGACAGGACTTAAGGAAATGGCCTGAAGCTGAGTCAGGGGAGGTTTAGTTTGGATACCAGGAAAAAGCTTTTCACCCAGAGGGTAGTTGAGCACTGAAATAGATTCTTCAGAGAAGTCATCGCAGCAGCAAGCCTGTTCCAGAAGTGTTTGAACAATGCTTTCAGGCACATGGTGTGATTCTTGGAGAGTGTCCTGTGCAGGACAGGAGTTGGACTTGTTGGTCCTGATAGGTCCTTTCTAACTCAGGATATTTCATGATTCTGTAATTCTGTGGTGGTATTCTTTAGATGCTTTATGTGCACAAGTACTTCCAAGTGCAGAAATAAAAAATTATCACAAACTATAGCATTCTTAAATAGAAGAGCATTTAAAATTCAGTTCACAGTTAGTGTGAACTTACTCTAGCCTAGTTAGGGCTGTGGAAGAGCTGCTTATGTTGCTCAGTCAAACGCCTGTAATTTTGAAAATATCCCTATTCTGTTGCAATCCATCTCTTGTTTTCTGGTCTCTAGTGTTCATCAAAGGGGAGATTAGTTGAATCAAGCTACATTTTCTACTTTTTGTTTTCTGTGGAATGAGCAAGGAGAGGGAAATACTGAACTAAAACCCTATGATTTCAGTATTTGCAATGTTTTCAAGTATAAAAAGTAATTGTTTAGAGATTCAGAACACAGCAGATTAGAGGAGATCCTCCTGTTAACAGCGACTATGAATTATTTTGTAAACTTCCAGAGTTCATGTCAGATTCATCATTGCTTGTTCATGTTAGCATGTAATGGTTGTACTGAATTTTCTTCTTAATCCAAACAATGAAAATGCATTTCACAAGTCATACAATGTAGTATTTTAACTGCAAGTATAAGGCATGTTTATATTTTGGCATAGGTTAGTATGTGAAGATGTCATTTAACATTTCATCTCCTACTGAGATGTGTAATTCACCTTACATCCCTTTCCTTGCATAATTAATTTTGAGAGCAGAGATTTCAGTTGTGGCAAAGTTGTGTCTTTATAATTTTTTTTCAAAGAACCAAATGTAGCACCAGTGTTTGTAATTAGCAGAAGTTTTCTACCCCTTTTTCTTCCCTATATTCTTTCATACAAGTGTAAGGGAAAGGGCTTGAATCTTTTCCTAAAGACATATCCTGAGAAAAGGAGATGAAGAACATCAAAGACTTCTGGTGAACCATGGTCAGCAGAATCTAGTCCACACAGTGATTAAACACTTGGTTCTAAGGCTTTACGTTTCTGTCAGTGTTTTATGTAAAGGGATGATTTGATAGTATGTAGTAGCTGTTTTTCCTACTGGAGCTAGAAACTAATGCTATATTTTTGTAAAATATTAATCCCCTGCCTTTTTCTGATACTAGCTGTTAATGACTTGTTGGAATAGTAGAATAATGTAAGCAGAAGAAATTTTTTAAAGCAGGGACATTATACTAAATAAGCATTTTCAGTATTTTTAAAACATCCTGGTAGGATGTCAAAGTGAAATAAACTTCCACATTTCAGAATCACATAAGTGAAATGAAGTTGAATAAAAAGTACATGATAAAAAATAGCATTTTGTATTTTTCTCTATTTACTGTCCCATCATAATTGTTTTGATACCATAGAAGATCATCTTATTTATCTAGCAGGGACTCCTATATATATATATTACAAGGCTTTTCAGAAAATTCTGAGATTGGTTAGTATTTTTTAACTGAGATTTTTTTAAACACTGAGATGCTCTTGAAATTAATATCTGAAGAAAAAGATTTCTGTTTCTAGATTATTTTCATCATCAGTAGCGTGAATAACATCCAGATTCACTACTTAGATCTTTTTAACAAGTTAAACAAGAGAGAATTAGAGTTATTTTCTGGCACTGATTCTGGTATCCATTATAATTATGCAAGCATGGTGACTTATTTGTATATTAAGAAGGCATCTGAAATAGCAGCCTGGAAACTAGGCGTGATTGAAATTACATCTGAGAAATAAATGTCTAAAAATTGAGTTGAGATCAACAATGGAATTTGTAAGAAAGAGGACAACAAATATGTATTAAGAAATGTGTGTGTGTGGCTCGGCTTCGCGAACGAAGATTTGGGAAGGGCTGTCCCCACGTAGGTGTGCCCTTCCAGCCTGTGCAGTGGATTTTAGGTGAGGCTCAGTGATTAAGAAATACAATTACTTCAAATGAGGATGTGCACATCGCTCGAGCTGATGCATTGATCAAGGTGAGATGCAGCAATTCATGTAGCAGTTCACATAAGTGGGGCATGTAGGAGGATGCAGTCACCGTACTAAATCCTGAGACAAACTTGCCTGGTGGTTTTTTTCCACCTCGCTAGAACAGGCCCAACAATGGATTCCACATAGTTGAAAGCTGTCCCTAGAAAGAGCATGATGACTCAAATGGAGCTCTCTCAGAAGAATGCAACTGTCCAGGTCTCTGACTGCAGGGAGCATTTGAGCCTGGCATTAGCATGCAGCGTGACCAGGTGGACAATCTGCTCAGCCTGGTGGCAGAGCTTGAAGAGGAAGTGGAGAGGCTGAGGAGTATCATGGAGTGTGAGAGAGAAGTGAACTGGTGGAGTCACACCCTTCCATCCTTGAGAGAAATGCAGCAGATGGAAGCTCAGCAAGAGTCAGAGGAAACATGATGCTCTCTCCATCAGGCAGAAAGAGGGGACCTGAAACACACGAGGAAATAGAAACAGGTCTCTACTTGAGGCAGCAGGGTAATCTCCTCCCAAGTCTCACTTGTGTTCCCAAGTTGCACATCTGGAATAGGTATGAGGCTCTGGAACTTGAGGGTCAGGCAAATGATAATGAAGGTGAAAGTCTAGGTCTACCCTGAGGGTTGCGCAGAGCAAGTCAGTCAACCAGACACCTTCCAACTACAGCTGTTGAGAAAGAAAGAAAGGGAGTTGTTGTAGGTAACTCCCTTCTGAGGGAACTGAAGGCCCTGTATGCTGACTGGACCCATCCCACAGACAGTGAGGAAATCAGGCCCAGCCAGCAGGGGGTTAGGAAAGGCAGGTCCTGCTTCACCAGCCAGATCTCCTTTTGTGACCACGTGACCTGTGTCATGAATGAGGGAAATGTGGTGGATGTTGTCTACCCAGACTTCAGTAAAACCTTTGATACTGTCTCCCATTACATCAGGAAGATTTTCTTTAGTGAAGGGGTTGTCAGATGTTGGAATAGACTGCCAAGTGGTGGCGTCACCATCCCTGAAGTGTTCAAGAAAGGACTAGAAAAGGCACTTAGTGCTTTCGTTTAGTTGACCTGATGGTGTTTGGTCAAAGGTTAGGCTCTATAATATTGGAGGTCTTTTCCAGGCTTAATGAATGTGTAGTAAGAAAAGTAAGTATTAGTACAGTTTGTCAAGAGCTGTGTTTTCTACTTGTGTTTAACTAAACTCTTCCATCTTCTTCCATGTCCCTCCGAGTATTCAGTTTTAGACTGCAACTTACTGCACTTCTTTCTGAAGCTGAAATAGGCCTGTAGATTAAAAAGCTATGGACTGCAAAGAGCTCTCTGATCAAGGAAGCCAAAATAAGGTACATGTGGAACAGCACTGTGTTCCTTTGTTGAACAATTACTCCAGTTATTTTTGATTGAGTATGAAGCATAAGAATGTCTATGAAAAATCTTGAGATTCAGTCATGTAGCAGATATTGCAAGGTAGAAATACCAGCTGAATATTTTGAGAGCTAACAAATCCACAGGTTTGTTAAGAACTCACCCTCTATTTTCTTTTAGTCATCTGTTGGAAATAATCTGACAAGAACCTGCCACAGATGCCTTTAAAAATAGTTTTAAAAAGCCCAATCAGTGCTGCAAAAATGCATTTCTTTGGATCTGTAAGATTCCCAGTTTAAGAAAGTGTAAGTGTGTAAGTTTAAGGAAGTGTGTGTTTGTAAACTATTAATCTTTATTCAAAAAATGATATAATAACTCTTTAAAATTATAGTTTATCCAATTTTGCTTTTTTCTTACTTACTCCCTAGTAAGTGTTGTACCCAGATGATATCTGAATGAACTTTTGATATTTTGAAATCCAGCACAGAAACATCTGGCCTTAGGTCTCATGATGAGCTATCTATAAAACTTGCCATTTTTTATACCATAGGTTGTCATACTTTTTGTACTTTGACTAACACACAAGCCTAGGCAATCCTGTTTTTTGGTAGTTGAGAATTAAATGCCAGGCAAGAAAACTGTTATTGAGGATTTGCTTGCCCATTTAGCCTGCTGTATTCAACAGAGTGGCAGCTGGATGTAAGGAATAACCCCGGGGATACTTATGTCAGTGTGGCAGCATTGGTTATGAAAAGGGAAAGTAATGACATTTCTAAAATGTTCATTTTTGAAAGATCTTAATATCAACAAAATGTTTATTTGCAAAATATTTATTGCACTGCATTTTTAATAGAAGTTAAATATTTCTCATGTAATATAGGAGTTTTGAAGAAAAAATCCCTATGTGAAGAATTACTCTCAGTGCCAGACTTTTATCTTTCCTGAAAAAAGTGAAAACTGAAAAAAGTGGTAGAGAACAAAATTTGAATATTTAAAGTAATTTTGTGTGCAAAGCACTAGATGAAATATTTGCAGTATAATCAATACTGCATTCATTATAATTGAAGATGCCAAATGCAGCCTTTATACTATGATTTTAAACTAGACTTCAAGAATTTTGTTAACTAAAAGGGGAAAAAAATGAACATGAATAAATCAGAAGGCTGTATTGCTGTGTTGTGGTTCTGGCAGAGACAGGGTTACGTTTTTACAGTAGCTAGGAAAGGGTGTGGCTAAGGCCCAGATGTTATGCTGTACCACCTCCTGTCAATGCCAGGGGCAGGGCAAAGGGAGTCTCTTCTGATCTGGGGTAGTGTGGTGGTGGTTTGCATATTTCAAGTTACTACATGGTGAGCTTTCTCATGGGAATTTTTCAACTTTCCTGTACACCCCTTTATTACTATTGTTTCTGTTACTGTTCATTTTTTTATCTCATTGCTGTTTCCAGTAAATTTTTCTTAGGTCAGCCCATAATCTTTACCTTTTGTGCCTCCACTTCTCCTCTCCATCCTGCTGTAGTGAGAGGCAGGAGTGATCGCGCATCACATGATTTGGAGTAGTTTCAGTGGAAACATGAAACTGGAGAACACCATTCCTAAACCATGACAACAGGAAAAAGCATTTACTGTTATTATTTTACTTATGGGATGTTTTTTTTTTCGAGAGAAACAGAAGCTTAATGGGGCTTTTGAAGGTGAAAAACAGAAGAAGCTTTATATGACTGCATTATGCTTTAGAGTCTGAGTCATGGATTGAAGCATGAAATTTCACAAGATGAATTATGACAGCAAAAAAATACAAATTTTTTATTTAAGAAATGAAAAATTTTAAAAAAGGGATATTTAATGGACATTTATAGTTACCAGTGAAATGTTTCATATGACCCTGTATAAAATTTAGTAGTATAATAATAATATTTGGGAAAAAAATCCCAAATCCATTACATTTATGTACTAAACAAGCTTTTAAGACTGTGACAATAAGCATGGACCAACTTAAGAGACATCTCTATGGAGAGCTTCTGTTTTTAATTTTTTATCATGGCTAGTTTTCAAGCTTTTATCTTTGAGTAGTAATGAAAAAAATAGAATGTGTGGGAATGAAGGGACTGAAATGCAAACTATCTTTTAAAAGCTGTGGTCACAGACCTTTGTGTAATTCTTTTTAAATGTAATAGTTTCCCATTTAAATTCCTGTTAAAATTCTGACAACGCTGATCTACTGAACTACAAGACCCTAGAGGTCTTGATATTTCTGTCTTTTAAATGCCATAGTCCTTAAACAGTATTGTCTCAGGATGGAGGAATTTTCCAATAAACAAGAAAAGAAAAGGTTTTCATGGTCTAGTAAAGCATTTTGTAAGTTTTTTAGTTGAAAATTATGTAGTTTTGGTTCTTTACCAGAGTGTTGAAAGATATGTTCTTTCAGTACAGTTCTTATAAATCTGTGCCATTTTAGACGTTAATGACAAGCAAGATAGGAATTCTGCAGCAGCTGTTTTTCCAAGCAGGGTTCTTTGAAGGATATGGGGGATTTATAAAGTATTGTCTTTTCTTTCTAAGTTTCTAAGTGAGACAAAATGAGAAAGCTCAAACGTTATACCTAAATGGCATTTCTTATTGCCACAGTTGGAAAGGCAGTTCTGTAGAGGATGCACCATACATACCTTCCATTCTTGTTCCTCAGGAAAAAACCACAATGGCATGCAGTCTTTCTCGGGAAAGTAATTATTCTCACACATTATCTCATACCACTATGCAAATTTGACTCAATACAAATGACTCTCATCTGAAGTAGCTGAAAATAAATTAGATACTATAGTCTATTTTGAAATTATTCTATTTATTTTATATTTTCTTGACTAAGAAGATTAAGAAAACATATAGCAGGTATTTCTAATTAAGCTTCTAAGAATCTCTTTTCTGTTATGTGGTGATTACTTTAGTCTACTAATTGGTAATATTGTTGTAATTGAAAAGAATTTCTAAAACATCAGTCATTCATAAAACATATTTATTCAACAAAGATATTGATTTGTGTAGTCTTAACTGGGGACAATGCAAGACTAATTCTGTTCTGTATTTGTGTATGGCAATGACAGAAAAGTTGATTAGTGAATTTTTTTCTAAGACTAAACCATACCTAAGGTAGACAACATTGTACCATGTTTATCCTTTTTTTTTAAAGTTATTAAATAAAATATAACTGAAAGCACAAAAAAATTTCTGAGAAGAGGCATCTTGAAAACCAGAAAAGGAAAAATATTTGCACTTATATACAGAGAGTTGTCAGACTTACAGGTTTAGTAACTGTAAAACTAATAAGGAGCTAGCGAGAGCCAGTGGATTTAGGGGACAGATTCCTAATGTTTGTGGACTTCTTGTTTAAGAGTGGTTTGTTTATAAATATTGAATCTTGGAAGTTGTACACTTTGGGGTTCCTGCTTCAATAACCAGGTGAGAGACAGATGATGCAGGACTGTTTAACTCAAAAGCTGCTCCAAAAATAGCTATTTCTTCTTTACTGAAGCTTATGAAATCACATTACCCTTTTTTCCTTTTTTCTGGCATGACTACTCAGAGTTTCATTGCAACACCAGATGACATGTTCCCCTTTTGAAGTCACTGCCTTTGACCAATAGAGTTTCATGAAGTTTATGTAAATGAGAATTCTTTCCTTGTCTTTAAACATCTCTTACCAGTCCCGAGTAGCAGCAAAACTAAAAAAGCAGTGGTGATTCCTTTGCTTTCTGTTCTCCACATTTCACTTTCTGTGGCTCAAAGAATTTGGGAGAGACAATAGGGAGAACTTAGGATTTTAGTTTGAAATTCTCGTGCCTAGAAATGATAAGAAAACAGGACTAAGCTGCATAGTTTGAAAAACCCATAGATACTAAAAATACTAGCATATATTGTTTGTCAGAAATGTACATTTTCACAGTCCTTTTTCAAGACTTTTGACAGTATTGTGATTCAATGACTGCTATAGCTGTCTTAGATTAGAGCACCAGATTCTGGTATTACAGCTTTAGATGAAAGGCACAGATTTTGCTTTCATCCACAGTGAGGACGGTGGTTCTTCAGTTGTACTTTATTCCCGCTCTCTTATTTGTTGACTGATAATGGCAGAATTTGGGAAAAAAACTGTTCAGTAGGGTTACAAATTTAATTAGAGATACTTAAAATCTCTCTTTGAAAAATATAAAGGAACATGTCTTAAGTGTGTACTGGATAATAATTGATTAATCTAAAAGTAACAAATATAAGTTTATGACAACACTAAATGTGGAAAGTCTAGAGGGAAAACAATGCAAGATGATTTTATTAAAACTTACTTCAAAATTCTTTGTGGCATTCAAAGTATTTAGTAAGTAAAACCATCACGAAGACTATTTTCATTTGTACGCATTAAATATAATTTTTTTACTGAAAGAATATGGTATTGTTTTTGCAAGTGTTACGTATGCTTCAGCAAAGTGTGGGAAATTGATGAAAGGTAACTTGGAAAATTTAAAAGGAAATCTTGAATACATAGCAGAAACAAACACAAATTATGTTCTTTTATAAAGAGAATTTTTAATTTCTTCCCTTCTTCTTTTTTTACAAGTCTTTATTTTAAACTAATACAATTTTTAAAGGATTTTTACCACAAAAAATGGGGTAAAATGCTTTTACTATGTCAGAGTAGAGTACAGCTTAAGAAATTACAGTTGTTAAATGGATTTCTTGTGTAAGCTCTATGTGGTTTTCAAAAAAAAAAGAAATACTCAGACTACTTAAATATTCAGAACAATAGAAATTTGACACTGAACAGTAGTTTCTCAGGCCATTGCCATCACTGCTGCTGCCTGCTGTGTGATTACAGATGACAACTTCTGTGCTGTAAAGCAGTTGGAAACAGTTACGCAACTAGACAGATAAAGGAAATCACTGTTAAGGTGATGGTTTGAAAGTGTAATCTGAGTTACGAAAAATCTTATCAATTGTCTCCTTGTAGTTTTGCTAGAGTAATAAAGAGATATATTCTATAAGATAAGAAGCTGTATCAGAAAAAAGCTTCAGTGATTTAGCTAATTCTCTGTACTTACAGTACTTCATTTTGACATAGCCCTGTTTTCAAATTATGGGTACATTGACATTCTCTTTTTTAAAGTAGTGCCTAGTGGTAAAAATTTTCTTTTATTGTCCTGGATATGATTGGAATGGGAGCTCCAGGGATAAAACTAGAGGAAGTTCTCAAATACTTGGATTGGCTGTAAAATCATCCAGAAAATTTGATTGCCATAGTGCTTCAGGTGTACCTAGTCAAAGCATTTAGTGCTGAAGTGTTGTAATATTATATACTGAAAAAGTGTTGGTAAATTAATAAATTTATTAGGTTATAGTTTCTAAGTATTTTATATGTGCAAGTTATTGTTTGAAGTAAATGTAAATGGTTAGTTATCTAGAAACATGCCACAGGTAATATTTGAAGCATTTGAAAATAAGGATCTCATACAAGAATTAAAATAGTACTTTGGCTTTAACTGAAATTAATAATAGGTCATGAGTTCTTTAACTCTGGAATGACTTTAAATACTGAATTGCGGAGTTGTAAAATAATGAGATTATTTTTTACAAATCTTGGTTTAGAAGAAGAAATATCAATCTGCTGCTTTTTTATCCACTGACGCGGCAGCTTGTTTACACACCGTTAAGCTGTGGATTCCATTAAATATCTGCCAGTGCATAAGTAGTAGATTCTGTTTAAGTTTAGATAATGTCTTCAGATTATTTCATACACAGTGGTCTGGATATAAAGGTCTACCTCTGGATTTCATTGAAGCATTGATGGTTTGTTTTGTCTTTTTTTTCTGAAAACCTACTGTGTATTTTACTCAGGTAGGTACTGTAGTGCATAAGGACAGATCTCAGATCTGCATAATAGGAAATTTTATACTGCCTAAAACTTTGTATTTTACTTAGTGTTTGCATAAATGTAGACAGGGCATTTGGAAGCACATGAAAGTTTAATGCTTAGTTCTAAGCTTACCAAAGTGCTATCAATCATGAGAAACCATGTCTAACTTTACACTTAATTTTTTTAGTTCTGCTGCGATTTTCTTGAACACGTAAGTACTATAATTTTTTTCAAAGGGACCAACAGCCCAGCCAATTAATTTTTCTCTAGAGTTAAGCAATTGATTCAGTGAAAACTCCAGGTGAACTGAAGTTTAAAATGTATTTAGATTTTTTTTTGTCCCCCAAGGTTTTCTGTGTAACTTAAGTCCAAAATTTGCCTGACATGCTCTGTGAGTGATGCTGTCCTGTCATATGTGAAACCCGCTAAAGTCAAAGCAGGGCTCTTTAGCTGGCTGAAGTGCATAGGAAAATAAAGAAGTAACAGTTCTGAGTGTTTAGCATTAACTAACTCTGTCAACACAAAGATTCTAAAAATGCTGGAATGGATTTGTATGCTTTGAACATGACCCAGTAATGTTTTACCCATTGTAATGAAGGAATCATAGCTTGTATTTAAAAGAACGTGTGTTGCCGCCCACTTACTCCAGTGGGTCCAGAAGAACCACGTGACACCGACTCAGAGGTCAAACAACAAGAAGCCCAGCAACCTCACCCAGAACAGGCTTTGGATTTTACCTTATAAGTACATGTTTCTAACCTTAGCCTATGGAGTCAGATGTGCTGTGCCTGGGGCGGGGTTTATCTCAGGTTATATATGTTGTCTAATTTGAATAAAGTTGAGATTTGCCTGAACACCGTATTGGTGTGTTAGGTCTCCCTTGGACCCGTCGCAATATTTGGTGACCTCGACGTGATGTTTGGGAACATAGAAGCCAGCTGTGGACAGATCCAGAACCTTAGAAGTAACCCCTGAGAGTTGCTGGTGTGCCGAATTTCGGGCACTTGTGTGTAGCAACCCCTGAGAGTTGCTGGGCCCTGAGAACTTCAGGTGGTTTTTTATGTGTAGCAGCCTGAGAGCTGCTGAAAGACCGTGACTATAGAACACAGGCCACGGAACACGGAAGATTGGAATGTGAGTTCATCGCGGTAATCTGACCAAGAGTCGGTGACAGCTTAAAAAACTACAGCGTTGTTACAACATACCACTGGATGACTACAATTCTCTGACCAGTGAGTCAGGGAAAAAGAAAAAAGCATGGGAAATTCAGAATCGGTAAAGAAGCCCAAGCTGCTTGAAAGCTTCGAGAAAATAGCCCATATTACGGGACATAAAATAGATAAGCTGGTGGCTTTTATTTTGGTGTCAGAATAATTGACACTTAACCGATGCTGGCCATGCATATTGTATGGACGCATGGGAAAATATAGGAGCAGATCTGTGGGAAGCGATCCAAGCTGCTTCCAGAGATGCCTTAGAATTAGCTCCGACATATAAAGCTGTCGGAATGATGCTGTTTCAGCTTCACGGCAATACAGGAGCCGCCGGGGCCAAGATAAACATGGGGAGGAAATTTTTCTCCGTGGAGCGGCTTTTCCCTACAGCATCCACCGCTGCCCTATGCTCCACTGATGAGCACGCCGCTCACCGGAGCCACCCCACCGCCCTATGACTACCGAGAGGCAGTCTATGCTCCACAAATGAGCCCAGAGCCAACATCCTACCTGCCTATGCCACTGATCCCCGCGGCAAGAGGAGAGGCGATACCAGAGCAGTTACCCTGGAACCAGAGCATCCCCACAAGAAACGTCCAGCCATACCAGAGCGTGGGTGACCTTTTATTATATCCTGGGTCCAAGAAAACGCGAGGAGAAAGCCCTCAGCTGAGAGAGAGATGAGGGAAGGGGGACAAGCCCCGTGGAGTGGTTTTCATCTTGTGCATCTCCCTTCGGTGCCGCCAATGCCCTGCGGGTACCTCAGGGCTGAGGCCGTCCCGCTGCCGCGCTCTCCGCCGCCCCGCGGGGCCGGAGCCGCTTCATTGCTGCTGGAGACTGCCGTGGCAAGCAGCCCGGCAGGACTGGAGCCACGTGCCATAACCGTGTAGCCGGGAGAACAAAGAGACCACATGGTCGGGAAGCCCGCGAAAAATCACCACGCGGCAGAGACCCGGCTTCCAAACAAAGAACCTGTGCGTGCACCCAGCGGCATGGCCCTGGAACCTCCCAACCCCCCTCCCTACTGCTCGTCTATCAAGGCGCATGCGTGGGACACGGGACCCCCACAGCCTGCCGAAACAGGGACCGGCCCTGCGCCGGCCCGGCAGAAGGAGGAGAGCCAAACCGGGGGCGGATCCAGCTGCCAATCAAATGCAGTTCCCACACCACACCCTCCAGCTCGCACGATGATGGCAACACCTACTGCCTGCGCCGAGTACCAGCCACTGACAGCAGCAGACGATTACATGCTGGCTGTGAGGGACGGCGTGGGGGTAGGAGGAGCTCTACCAAAAGTTTTGAGGAGAAAGCTAACCCACCGATCTGAAAATAATTCTTTTTTCGAGTTGTCTTCCCTACAGGTGCCAGCAGATCCTGCCAATGGAGCCACTCCAGCTACTCTAACAACAGTTTGCAGCGAAGAAGTGCCATTTCTTAAAGAGAGAGGCAGCTTAACATCAGAAGTGCATTCCATCACGGCACAATCGGCCAGGCAAGATGCAATGCCTGAGGCTACTCCGTTACCTTCTTTCACCGCAGTGAAACAAGAAAATCAACACTTAGTAGACAAGCTGCATCAAGCTATAACTTCACATGCGGGACTGGAAAACCACGAGAAAAAGTTCATGTTCCACCTGATGGCACTTGAGAATGCCAGGCAAAAGACCATTTCAGAAATGCTTGAGATGGCTGGCAAAGTCAACTAGTGCAGTCAAACTCAGGCTGTGGCAAAAGCTTTCACAGCTATTGTCAAGCCAGATGGAAAGCATCTTGCCACCGTGACACAAAAAGTAGTTAAATCCAGAAAGCGTTTTAAGTATATCTCTTCTCTTTGTGTCTTATCTTGTTGCTGTTACTAACCAAGATGTATGGATAATATTTTCTCAACAGGCAAATTTGGAAAGTTTCTGCTCAGGTAACATCATTAGAGAAGGAGAACCAAACAGAGTGTGCCTTATAGGAGTGCCTTATTATAACATCAAAGATTTTATTTCTTTTGGTAGTGAAGAAACAAAAGTGTCTATTAAAGATTATTTAAGGTGTGCAAAAACAGGTAAAAAACATCCCTGCTGTGCTAATCACACAGGTGCTTGTATCGGGGAAGTCATTGCAAAGGTCATGTGACAGTTAAATACCTCAATAGAGGGAACCCCAAGAGCTAAAGTTAGTGAGGTCACTTCCCGGTAATGAGTCCTGTGTTGAGTTTCAACCTGTGTATTCTAGAGTGACAGAATGGTCAAAGAAACACTGGTCACAGCAGTATTTGCCTGTGAGAAGCACAGATGTCACTCCTCATAATAAGAGTTATACCAATAGCAGTTGGTGTTACAATGTTGTTGGTTCACAAAATACAGGTTACCCAGAAATGAGACTGGTTCACACCAAAGGCAACCAGAGAAGAGCATTGCCTTTTGGATACTTCTTGATCTGTGGTAATAGAGCATGGCCTGGAATACCTACTCAAGTGAGAGGTGGCCCATGCTATTTAGGTAAGCTGACCAAATTTACACAGTCAATGCAAAAGCATGTCTGGTGGTCTAAAGATTTTAGTCCTCAAGCTAAGGAAAACGCCATAGAACACTGGAGTGACACAGGTAATTTGCTAGCATCAGTGTTTGCTCTGATTGGTGTAAACAAAGCATTACGTTTGGTATGAATGCTAAACTACTGGGTGCTAGAACAACTAAACATCATTACCAAAATGCTTGATGATTTTTCAACAGATGCTGATAAGATACAACAAGCAGTATTGCAAAATAGAGAGACCCTAAAATTCTTGCTAATGATTCATGGCTACCAGTGTGATGAGTTTGAAGGGATATGTTCCACAGAATTAAGCAAACACACCAAAGAAGTCCATGATAAAATACAAGTCGTGAAAAATAATGTGCTGGTACAAGGAGTATTAAATTCTGGTTGTTAATATGATTTGTTTGATTGCTTATTTATAAGAATAGTCGTTGACTGTCCAATTAGACAAGAACAGTCCAGGTCAAGTTGGCATGTTGTTTAGCCTGTATCTCCAAGTTGCAAACAGATCCTAAAAGCTGCCAGTTTGTTAAGTCTGTTAATTTTCAGTTAAGTGCAATTTTAAGCTTATTGCACTGCCAAATTGCCCAGCAAGCTGCAGGAGTAAGGACACCTGCCCCCCTCAGCTGCTGAACATTTTCTGGAGAGCTTACTCTCTTTCAGTGTTAGTTTTGTTTAGTCTCTGTAAATCTTCTCTGTGAATTCACACTTGTTTCCAGACAGCATTACTGCTGTACCTAGAGTGTCTAAAGTGACTGAGATTCAAGGCTACTCTCAATGACCTCTGTGATGGCCACACAGAAGTTTTGAGAATTGACCTTGAAATATTGCATAAGGAGACTTAGCTCAGCTGGACTGAACTTGCTTCTTTGCTAAGTGAAGTCACTCTGCATTCATAGACACTTTGCACAAAATAGACATTGTTAAGGAGTTTGTTGTTTTGTTTACAGTGGTTTGTGTAGCGACGACTACACAGAAGGGCCACAACCTCACAAGTGAGAGAAAAGTTTCTTGTTTTGCACTAGTTGTAAGTTTGTAAATCCCAAGCCTACATGTCTTAGTCATGTATTGGTTTGTGTCAGTTTACAAAGGCTACTGTACCTCCTTCCAAAGGTCTATTTTGAAAAGAGAGGGGGATGTAGGGATGTGTAACCCGCAAATGCCCTGTTACGTCTTGAATTGGCAAAAGCTAAGATCTTTCAAATTTTCCCCATTTTTCAGAAAATCTGTGCAATTTTTCAGCCTTTGATGTTCAAGATGCTGATACATGAATCTGGGTAGTATTCTAACAGTAACAATTTCCCCATTGGATAAGTGGCTAAGGAGCTAAGACTTAGAATTATTGTGTTATTATGTGCATTGTGTTATTTGTATTCTTGTTTTGTTTTTTGAAACGAGAGGGGGAGATGTTGCTGCCCACTTACTCCGGTGGGTCCAGAAGAACCATGTGACACCGACTCAGAGGTCAAACAACAAGCCCAGCAATCTCATCCAGAAGGGGCTTTGGATTTTACCTTATAAGTACATGTTTCTAACCTTAGCCTATGGAGTCAGATGTGCTGTGCCTGGGGCGGGGTTATCTCAGGTTATAATTTGAATAAAGTCGAGATTTGCCTGAACACCATATTGGTGTGTGCGGTCTCCCTTGGACCCGTCTGCAATACAATGTGTGTGTCAAAAAGTGGGAGATGTCTCTAGCTGCGTTTCTACAGTATGTTAGTCTATGAATCTATAGTTAAACATTGTGATTCACATGTACATAGAGGTATATTTTAGCTGTGCACTACACTGATTTTATAAATCCATACATAAATGCTTCCTTTGTCAATCTAATATTTCAAGGGAACAAAATGTTGTACATGTTGCTTCGTCTAGTCTGCATTTTTCATTATTTAACCATTTTGCTGTATCTGTTTTACAGATTCTAAAAATGGAATGGGGAGGAGAGTATTCTCTTGATTCTTCCAACTTAGACTGTTTGTTAAATGTCTTTCCTGGAGAATTGGAACTCCAACAAATCCTGAGTGATGTTGATGAGAAAATAAGGAAGAATTCTTCCAGGTAAAGAGTATTGTATTTGTATCCAAAATATTAATGAAAGTCATTAGGAAGAAATGTGACATATCTGTTCTAGTTGTACATTAAAATTCTGATAAATATTTCAACAGTAATTTTATCCAAACCACTTGAACATTTAACAGAGTTTAATGCCATATAATTATTATGCTACAGTCTTTATGGTATTTTTAACAGTTGAGTCATCTTAATCTTGGGTTTTATTGCAGTAGGTGTGATGGTGAAGGTAGAAAATGTGAATTCCCATGACAGTTGTATTTCCTACAGCTATGAGATAGAATTTTTGTTCTATAAAAGAGCTACAGAGTTTGACAAAAGCAACATTTGATCTCAATATGTTCTATATGTATTTCTAAAGGAAGTAAAAAAAAGGAAGTAAGTTAATATGTGTGGAATTTCTTACATAATCTGTTGTTTTTTCTATTTCAGTTAAAACTCTTGTGCTGCAATAGAAAGCTTTCTAACTGGGATTTGTTATGTATTTCTTTGCCCACCTCCTTGTAACATACTGATTTCCAATAATAAATCCTACAGAAACAGTGGACTTCTGAAAAAATTAATTATTGATGCAGATTTTTTGCATGACTGCAAAATAATAGCTCAAGATTCTGTGCCTTACGTGTGGCTTAACTCTTTAATATCTTTTTAATACTTTGATTGTGAAAGATTCTCTTAAGCAAATAGACTTATTGTCCATTTTAAAAAATAAGTGTACATTCAGAGGTATAACACATAGCATGATTTAATACTGAATTTTGAAAATGCTCACCTTTAGATAATGATCCATCTTACGCAGTTACAGGATTTCAAAGAACGCCCTTCATGACATCTGTTTTGTGATAGTATAATTTTAATGTACTCCAGTACTCCACCTTTGTGAGAGGTGTTTGCTGCTCCAAAACAGCTTCCTGAAGGATGGAAATAAGCCATTGCCATATCTTGCTGAAAACTGACTTAGATAATCTCTGAGTTATTGTCGTATTTGTTACTCTGGGCTGAGAGATTTTTCCTGAGGTGTTTATTTATATTACTCTAATGTCATATTTTAATTTAAAAACTTAGTGTTTATTAAAGTACTTAGAATATGAATAATCCCAGGGTAACAATGATAGTGAAGATCTGGGAAATATGCTGTTGTGGACCACTGCATAATACAGTTTCATATTACAGTTTTCTGGCAGTTGACATGAGCGAAATGTAGATGCCTAGAGTTTAGTTGATGTCACAATACAGCTAATTACACAGGAAAACAGCATCAGTGTTTTTAGCAGAACTGTTGTCACCTTTTCAACTACCACATAAAAGTGATTCTGTTGTCATTATACAGAGACAGCCTGAGAGTTAGGAAGATTATTATCAAGTTGAACCTTTAGAATGAACGCTTTACTATTATTTTTGGGTTTAATGTGTGTGAAATGTATGCTGCTTGTGGCGCAAACATTTGGCTGTGGGAAAGCAAGCCAGCTGCCCATTCCTTTTCATGGTACTTTGTATCACTTACCATTATATGTTACACTTTACATTAACATTATATGAACATTAATGTTAATAGCAGAACTGTTCATATGTTCTGAAGAAGGCTGATTTCAGTCTTAGGTACCTAGTGGTACAAATTAGAAGGCCCTTTCACTTAAAGTTTTGTAAGATCCAAATGACACTTTATTGAAGGAAAGCAGGAAACTGGATTAGAATATGGTTCATAGTGATGCATGTCAGGCAAATTTTTGTATTTCTCCTAAATTGGCACCTAAGCTAGTTTTTAATCTAATTTTAACAAGGAAAACAAAAAGTAGCTCTGTAGTTACCAGCTGATATTTTGCTCCGCTAATATGTCAGTTTCAGAAATGGAGAAGAGCTTAAAAGAAGGTGGTGACAGCAGCTGATGGGAGTTTAAACTAAAAGGAGTCCTTTTATTGCTAATGTATTAGGGGTAACATGGAATGAAATAATTTTCAAGTTACCACTGATCTTTAGGAGTGGGATAGTAAGAGCAGATCTGTGTGCTGTGATGATACAATTGGAATTCAATCCATTTTTCATTAGGTAGATGTATGCTTTTATTAGACCGCAGAGAATGAACACGTTAGTATACAACATATATATATATTTTAAAATGAAATATTGTGTAAAAAATACACAATTTTGTAAGGCAAAAGTGTGTAAATCACTGGAATGCTCATTTATTGCCTTCCAACTGTGAATAGCTTATATAAAATTGTGTGACATGGCAAATCAGATACGCTTTTCAGTAGTCGAATTACCTTCAGTATTTTTCTGTTGTACCAATTCTGTTTCATGCTTTAACAAGAAAAATCCATCTGTGCGAAATTCGTTTTATTTGTACATTTGAAGGTTGTAAGTGGTTCATTCATTCATTCACTATTATGTAACAGAACTCTTTCTACACTTGAATGTTAGCTTTATTTTTATAGCAGTTTATAGAAACAGGTAAATAGGAACTCTCAGAACTATTGTCATTGATGGCCAGTTTTATGTACAGTGATAGTCTCAGGTTATTCTCAAGCATGAAGTTGTACTCATCAGGATAGCCTTTAGTCTTCATTCTTTCCCTTCACATTTACTTTAACTTTTACTATGTATGAAAACTGAGTATTTGGATAATTTTTCCTAATTGGTATTTTAAGAATTCCTAAGACTTAATTTCTGAGTAATCCACAGAAATAATTTTTCAGCTCATATTTAATACTGCTAAGTAGGAAATACAGTACAGGACTTGAAATTAAGCTTATAGTTCGTAAGTGATCTAAGTGATTGTAAGCATGAAATCTCTTCAGTGTTTGATTTTCTTTTTGTGTATTCAGTGTTTTCTTCAGTGAGTGAATGGCTGCCTGTTAGAGGTGACAAAGCAATAGTAGATACTATGAAGCTGTAGGACAGTGTGAGGTATTCTGGGAGTTCATCAACAGAACTGCTCAGAATTCAACAAAATTATTTACTAATAATTGTGTCCCCACAATACAGTGGAGACTACAACTTTGTGAGGCTTTTCACAAAGCCTTAATTTAATATCAACCTGTTAAACTTTCACCTGATCCATTGTCTAATTAGCAGTAACTTAGTCATCAAAGATTTTGAAGAAGATCTTTTTGCCAGGCTTCAGTGAGGTCAATACTAATAAGTGCGTATAGCATTGCATCTTTTTCCACAAATATTCAATATAAATTGTAGTAATTATTTGAGAACTACCAAGACTGTTTCCTTGTGAGTCATAGACTGTCTGGAAAGTATCTTAGTAAGGAAGTTAGTATGACACGCTCCAGCTGTTGATGATAACTTTGCATATTTTCCAAGAAATGCATCCCACTATCAATACCTTACCACAAAGGAATGGGGAAGTTTCAAGCAGGATGTTAAGTCAAGCTATCTCATTCCATTTTCCTGGAGTGTGCATAGGCTTATGTGTTTTTAAACTTCAGGACTGGAGTGTGCATGGGCTTATGTGTTTTTAAATTGAGATGTGCTGCAAGAGTTACCTTTTCTTTTATTTTGAAGAAAATCTTGGCTTAGTCTTCTCTGGAGTTATCAGGAAGTGGCTTTCCTTTTATTCAAGAAATTTAGCAAAATCTTGTCACTTCCAACCAAAATCCAAAGAGTAGCTGAAAATTTCAAATTAGGGCTAATTGCAGAGGAATAAAAATGAAAATTTTGTCAGTTTTATCAGTTTTACTCAGATCTAATATTTATCACAGCTTGAAAAGAATTTGACTCTTTTGAGTGAATGTAACCCGCTTACTGTACAAATACATTACTTTGGTATTTACTTGATAATTTAGTACTTATAAAGATATTAGAGTAATACTACTAAAATCTTTACCAAAAAAGTAGCTGTCTAATCACTTCACTGGACAAATTGCTATAAATAAGTAATTAAATTGAGAAAAGAATGTTTTTTTTCCCCTGTGCACACTGTGTTCTCTTTGTGCATAATCATCGAGTTTGGAATAGTTGTTTCTTAACAACTTATTTGCTGGACACCACTGAGTTTCTCAGAAATTGGCATTTACTGACACTCAGTTTCTTTAATATTCAGTGATTTTAACTTTGTCAGTATCTTAGGTGGTTAGTTAGCTGCCCTGTACATATGTAGAATCAGATCTTTGACTGCACGGTAAAGTATCTCATTTCATGTAATTTCACAGGACTATATATGAGAGGACATTTTTTTAACCATTATTTGTCACTCTTGTGTTTTCGTCAGTGGAGCTAAAAGACATAGATTTTACTGTTTTACTGCCAGTCTTCTGAAATAACTTACCAAAACAAAGTGTACATCTTGTGGC
The DNA here is from genome assembly GCF_047495875.1 of Pithys albifrons albifrons. Lineage (NCBI taxonomy): Eukaryota > Metazoa > Chordata > Aves > Passeriformes > Thamnophilidae > Pithys > Pithys albifrons. Next base: position 31,543,667 of record NC_092497.1, on the reverse strand, counting down.
TTGGTTAGAACTTGTTTTTATATGGTTAAGCTGTTGAATACCTTTCTAAGGTGCAGCATGGTCATCACCATTCTGTTTCTTAATACTTACTTTACAGTTTCAGTGGATATGTTTTGTAAGTAGCTAAGTTAGAGATATAAGTAGTTTGTAAAGTCCTTAAACCACATTCTTTCTCTTTGGTTTACATCTTAAGGTCCAAGAGTAAAATAAGAAGAATTTGAGAAAGCAAATTTTTCCAGCCTTTTAGCTTTATAATTAGCCTGTAACTTTCAGACTCGTATTTTAAAGAATTACTGGTTTTAAAAACAAGTATCAATACATGTCTTAACAGAATTTTTCTAAAGAGATGATGTGTTTATAGTCATTATTGTCAGCAGTTTTGTATTGCTGCTTACAAATAACTTCATTCTTACTGGTCTTATTTTCAATAGAACTCAGATACAAAAAGCTATAGTCAGAGTATGGGAAAAAAAGCTAACAAATATGAGGTGGTATCAAAACCTGTATTATTAGCAATAAAATGTTACTTTCTTGCTTTTTCCTCTGCTGTTGAGGTTACTATTGTAAAAGAACATCAAACATGAAAGGTAGTTACATTTGTGTATGCAAATGAGTTGATGACTGTAAGATAATGGACATCCTAGAAAGAATAAACTGGTGGTGAGATAGGCCTGGAATTCTAACAATCATTTTTTTCAGAATTTTATGAACCCTAACATATGCATTTTACCATGACTGTTACTTTAAATTGTTATAAGCATTGCAGGAACATGAAAGATGGTAAATAACCATTTCTTGATAAACCTCTTTTGTCTCTTCAAGGTATGGTCAATCAAAACATTATTTGCATAACCCTTTATGATATTCTTTTCAGTTAGATTGTATGTAACAGTTAAAAAATTGCAAGAAAAGTTATTTATGGTTTTGTTCAGTTGCTTTTATTAACACAGTAGTGCTGGGGCATCAGCAGTAACCTCATGGAAAGTTTCCATTTTGAAAGGTCAGTTTTGTGAAATAAAGCAAAATAATTCTTTCATTGTGGGAGAAAGTGTAACAATGAAAATACCTGTTGAAATTGTAGTCATAAATATCTTTCTCCAAATATTTTTACTACTCAAAGTGTACAGCAGGGCCTCTGAGACACACATTTTCAAAGGATATAACTGTTTTTTGTACAAAATGTCCTGTTCCTTTAACAGTCAAGCTTTTTAATGAGTAACAGCAAAGTAGTATTATGTTAGAGCTTTTATCTTCAAAACCAGTGGAAATAGTTATTTCATTTCTTTTAAAACAGTCTGTTCTTAATGAAAGTTATGTCAGCTGATTCTGAAGACAGATCTGCATGAATATGAGGATCTTAAGCATAAGGAGCATGAGGTTTAAAGATAATTTCACTTCATAGCTTTGCAGTTTAATTTAACCAATCTCACTGTCATTTTATAGCTGCTCCATGTGCTATATGAAGTAAATTGAAATGTCCTTGTTAGAAATTGAAAGGATTTGGGAGATCATACTTTAAACTTATTCACATAGTAATCTTAGGCAATGGAAAATAATATCTGGAGGGAGCAACCCTCATTTTGATACTGTACTTTTCAAAAGAATGCTGTGTCAATGACAGTGCTTACATGATCAGTTACATTACAGTACTGTTTTAACTGTTGCATTGTAGTTGTTTGTCCATAGGTGCAGCCACATGTAAAGCAGTCTCTCCACATGTTGAGGCTATTTGTAAAAACTGTCATAATTTAATAATTAAGAGTTCCTAGGGGTTCTTATATTGAGACTGTCTCCTTGCAATGTGAGTACCAAATGCTACTCCTCAAAAACACTTCATTATGAACACATAAAGCATAAAAGAACTTTGCTTTAATTTGTAAAAAAAAAACAAAAAAAAACCACAAAGGCCCTCACCTGTAAAAAGGGGAAGGTATTTCAGTGAAATCATTTCCACTTGCATAGTGTTATGCTAGTAGTACTAGCTATAAATAATAGTATCCTCAAGATACTCTATGAGTGTGACTAAAAATTTCTTTATTGAAAAATCATGCTTTAAAAAAAAATCCATATAAGCGTAACAGTCAGATTTCTTTGCTACAGAGTAGTTTTTTTCTTTGAGCTTTTATATTCCAACCCTTGTGTAGAAGTTTGGTGACTGTTCTATTTATGTCTGAACAGTTCCACAGGTTCAAAAAAAAAGTTGAAACCTCTCTGGAAAAAAAATTACTTGAGGGCTGTTAACTTTGCACTCCCTTTGTGTGTATATACTGTGTCAGTTTGCATCATCTGTTTTAATGCCTCAGTTGGTACAAAAAAAGAACTAATTTACTGCATTAAAGTTTAAAAAAAAAGTTACAATTAATGGAAAAGGATTACTGAAGAACAAAGGACTGTAAAATTTATATGGCTTTTTTATTGTACTTTTAAGACTAAAATTAATTAAATGCATTAAACATATTTTTTCACATCAAAATTACGTTTTTTTTCCACAGGTTCCAAACCCTCAGCAAATTTCTTTTCTAAATCAAAGAAATCAAAGTCTTGTTCTCCCTCCACTAATATGAAATTATAAAGTTTTGAAGAGTTTACCAAGAGTAGTGTCTCTTAACATTGCACAATGTTAGCTATTTGGGTATGTTTGAATGAAGCACATCAGCACACCACAGTAAAAGCCTTTGATAGTGTCCCAGGGATCAAGGTGTATGAAGGAGTTCAGTTTCGTCATCCTGAGAACAGTTTTCACAAATTAAAAAGGTATTTTTGTCAAGTTTAGAGTTGGTATTCATGACTAGCTGATTAAACCTAGTTTTGCCTCTATCTAGTCCATACTATTTGCTAACTACATTTAATATTGAGCATTGCTTTTGAAAAAAAAAACATAGTCACGAAATACGGAAAAGTTGTTTTTGTAGAAAATATATAGAGTTAGATTGGATTTTTTTGTTTTGTTTTCATATAAATGAGATAAAATATAAATAAATAGAAATAAAATAGAAATAGACACACAAATAGAAATAAAAAAATTCTGCATATACAGTTCTTGTTCTTGCAACTGTAATAACCTACCAAATACATCTTGTTTCCTAAACAGGGATATGATTCTAGATGAATGTTAAGGAGTGGATAATCTCCTTGAAAACAAACTGTTCTCTTTCAGGTATTCTAATGACAAAACAAGAAAGAAAAGATCTGCTTTTTCAGTACAACTGATTTAAAATTTTTTTCAGCATTTTCTGTGATGTCAGTGGGTCTTTAGAAAGTTTTTAATTTATGTTAGGTTTTATAGAAAAACTGCTGATTGCTAAAGGAGAAAAATTCAGTTTATAGTCTCTGCATTAGCTAATAAAGTACCGAGGACCAGATCTTGGTTGGATGCTGTCTTATTAATTTAATTAATTTATTAAAAAGAATAAGATTATTTGAAACATGAGGTCGTACTTACTCTTGCTGAGGATGGTACCTGAAGGAAATTTATTTTAGCTCTAGATCAACTGCATTTAAATGTTAATCCTGCAAATTCAGGGCTTATTTTTTTGTGAGTAATTTAATCTATGAATAAGAAAGTCTAGTGTTACATTGATTTGAAGTAGTTTTTGTTTTTTTAAATACAGAATATATAAAATGCTCTTATCTCCAAATAATGAAGAAAAATCTTGGTATTTTTGTTTGTTTTTTCTTAGCATAGAAAAATGTCTTAAAGACCTGCAAAAAGAAGTAAATGAAATATGTACTGATGAAATTCTACAAGGCTCAACTGACTGCATTCAGTGGCTAAATAACTGCAATTTTAGTTCTCTCAGACCTTCTGCAACAGACCATGGAGAGCTGATGGAGTTCCTTAGGACCCTGGTAAAATTTATTTATTGAAGACTTTAACATTTGAAATATGGTAGTCTGGAAAATTGAATTGGCTAGATAATTGAAGGATAAATGGCAATAAATGACAGCCTGCAAGTTTATATATAATCTATATATATATGTATGTATGTGGCATGATGTACATGTGTATGCGTGTCAAAACAAATAAACAGTATCCACTGGATACTTTGTCACTTCCATGCTATGATTTAGACCATGAACACCTTTAGGCTAAGATTAGCTGTAATGGCAGAGGAAAATTGTTATAGAGGAAAAGAGTATTATCTCTGGCTAGAACACAAGTTTCATCAAATTGCCTCTTGTTTTTCTAATGCCTAGAACTGGTTGTTGCTTTTTCAGTCACCCTTGAATCCACTGGATATTGAGCTGTGTCAAATGAGGAAGTAATCTCTAGAAATGCCAGGTCTTTAATATTCATGTGATGAAGAAAGTTTTGTCACCTTTTGACAGAGCTGATCAATATGAATGCTGCTGTTAATTAATCACCCTACTCAAAGGTGTCAAAGACTGCTACATGTCCTACTTGATCTAGATGAAATTAGAGAATCCTAGAAAATGCTGACCTATGAAGTCTTTGACTTATGAGGTCTTCTGTTACTCCTCTTAGTCCAGTTAGCTCCTTAATTCCCTCCACAGGTGCCATGGCAATGGTGACCTACTTGTGTCCATTCCCTGCTTTTTCCTTTTCCAAGGTCTATTTAGGCCATATACTGGAACATCAGATGGCAGCTTTTGTTTGGGAAACCCTGAAACGTCCCCATCTCTGGAATATCTTACATAAAACATTATTTCTAGCTCTTCAGCTTCCCAGGATATTACTAACTGCATGACAGTTTCACTGTGAGCTGTAAAATCCAGTTAAGCCTTGAGAATGGTTCTATGGCAGGCTGCTAAACAGACAGCAAAGTGTGAGAAGCCCTAAAGTATCAATTCAAAATAGTTTATCAGGAGAACATTTTTAGAGCGCAGGAACTTGGACATCACTATTTCCAGGTTCATGGCTTCTTAGACAACCCAGCCTGTTGCTTAGATGAGACTACAGATCAAAAGTGTATCTGTATTAGCATAGACAGCCCATCTCTAAGAATTCATATTCACAGTAGATAATCTTTAGTTCCAGAAACAGGTCCACAGTAAAATATTTTCAATAATATTCAGCATTAATGAGATTATTATGATCTAACCTTTCTTAAATGTCTCTCCACTTGTTGAACCCATTACTCAGTTAATTTCTTCTTGCATGCTTGTAATTAAATATATATAATACATCTACAATAACAGCAACCTTCTTCTACTTTAGGACAATATCCCCATTCCTTGTTACCCTTTATTATGTGTATTTAGTTTGTTAGTAATTTTCTATATCTTCTAAGAAGCTGGGGCAATGCAAAGTTCTTTCTGTGCTTTGACTGGGGTGCTGGATTAAGGTTTATTGCTATTCTCATGCATTTGTAAACTCTTGGGAGAATACTGAATTTCTTCATGAAGTCTGAAAATGTCAGTTATGTGAAATTTCGTCCTTCTGTGTACTGTCTTGTAATGTATTTAAAATCTGAATATGTGCACAGACACATCTTTATTAAATTCTGTTCTGCTAAAATAATGACCAGTTCTTTTTTTAACAAAGTCTAATCTTGCTGTATTTGTATATTGATATGTAGTAATTTTAGTGTCATAGAATCAGCCAGGTTGTAAAAGACCTCTGAGATCATCAAATCAAACCCTTGATCCACTACCACCATGGTTACTAGATCATGGCACTAAGTGCCACATCCAGTCTCCTTTTAAAAAACCCCAGGGATGGAGAATCCAACACCTCCTTGGGCAGCCCATTCCAATGACTGATCATCCTCTCTGTAAAGAATTTCCTCCTAACAGCCAACCTAAACTTCCTCTGGCAGAGCTTAAGCCAGTACCATCTTGTGTTACTGGTAGTTGCCTGGGAGAAGAGACCAATCCCCACCTGGCTACAACCTCCTTTCAGGTAGTTGTAGAGAGTGATAAAGTCTCCCTTGAACCTCCTGTTTTCCAGGCTAAACAACGCCAGCTCCCTCAGCCTCTCCTCAAAGGTCTTGTGCTCAAGTTCCTTCACCAGCCTCGTTGCTCTTCTCTGAACCTGCTCCAGTACCTCGACATCCTTCCTGAACTGAGGGGCCCAGAACTGAACACAATACTCAAGGTGTGGCCTCACCAGCGCTGAGTACAAGGGAAGAATCACGTCCCTGGACCAGTTGCCCACACTGTCCCTGATACAGGCCAGGATCCCATTGGCCTTCTTGGCCATCTGGGCACACTGCTGGCTAATATTCAGCCTTCTGTCAATCCAAACCCCCAGGTCCCTTTCCATCTAGCTCCTCTGCAGCCACTCTGTCCCCAGCCTGTAGCGCTGCATGGGGTTGTGGTCAAAGTGCAGGGCCCGGCACTTGGCCTTGTTGAACTTGATCCCATTGGAATCAGCCCATCTTTCCAGCCTATCCAGGTCCCTCTGCAGAGCACTCCTGCCTTCCAGCAGGTTGACACTCTCTCCCAGTTTGGTGTCATGTGCAAATTTGCTAATGATGCACTCAATCCCCTCATCTAAATCACCAATAAAGATGCGAAACAGCACTGAGGTAGTAGTCCAGTTGGTAGACTGTGACAGGTTTTCTTTATATTGTTGTCACTAACTTTCTGGGCTCATAAGGGAACTTTTCATTCTTCTCCAAACCATTGAAAACTAATTTGTATCTTTTTCTCTGGAAGAGTTTTGACTTCATCTTTTGAAGTATTTTTACACATTATTTTTCAAACAGAAAAGTCTATATCAATACAGGCAATGTTTTACGAGACTTGATGACACTCTTCAGAGCTTCAAAGTTCACTTCAGGGACTGTTTTTCAGAATAATACTAAGTCTAAAATGACATCTGCAAGCTCCCTATTTTTACTGCCCTAGTTTAAATTGCAAAGGGCTTGGAACAATCCCTGGATATATAAAAATATTTCTGCTTTGTCTTAAAAAACAGTAGTGGGGATTTGCTTAGAAGATGATTGGATTCATCATCCAACAGCATCAGTTACATTCAGTGTTTTGACAGCTTCTCTTGTACTTTTTTCAGAATATAGGCTTTGAGCATGATTAATAAAAAAAAGTAACACTTAAACTCCAGAAGTCTACCACTGAAGACTTCTCTTCAACACAGTGGTTGGTAAAATCAGGATTTTTGGTTTGCAGCTGGAGATGTACTTTCTCTGAGGTCACAAAACTTTATAGAATCATGGCTAGGCTTCACGAATGAAGACTGGGGAAGGGCACTACCCACGCTTGCTGCAAGTATGCTGGTGGCTAAAAAGGCCAATACGGGATAGGCAGGTCCGGTCACAAAAGGCACAGCAGAAAGTCTCCTTTGGCGATGTTGGCGAGGAACAGTTCTTTCTGCATTGTCTTTTCTCCTCGAGACTGACTCTGCGTGTGTTCTCAAAGATTTTGCGGCAGCTGGTGGCGAGTGCACCATAGAGTACAATCTTCAGGAGGCAGTGATCCTCCATTCTGGAGACGTGCTCTGCCCAGCGCAGCTGCGTTCTCATCAGCATGACCTCGATACTGCTGACCCCTGCCTGTTCAAGAACAGACACATTGGTCACGTAATCAGACCAGTGTTCGTTTAGGATTGAACAGAGGCAGCACTGGTGGAAGCGTTTGAGAAGCAGCAGGTAGTGGCAGTAGATGACCCATGATTCAGACCCCTATAAAAGAGTAGACAGGACAATGGCTCTGTAGACGCTGATCTTTGTACTTTTCTTCAGATGTTTATTGGACCAGACTCTTTTACGGAGTTTTCCAAAGGCTCTGTATGCCTTTGCTAGCCTGTTGTCTATCTCTTTGTTGTTCTTACCGTCTGAGGAAATGATACTTCCCAGATAGGTGAACTGCTGGACTGACTTAAGCTCTGATTTGCCTATGGTAATGTGAGAATGATGGAAAACTTCTTGAGGTGTAGGTTGGTAGAGAACTTCTGTCTTCTTCAAGCTGACTTCCAGCCCAAAAAGCTCAGCAGCCTCTGCAAAGCAGGATGTTAAGCGCTGCAGAGCTGCTTCTGTGTGAGCAACGAGGGCAGCATCATCAGCAAAAGCAGGTCATGGACAAGGTGATTTAGGGTCTTGGTGTGGGCCTTCAGTCGCCTTAAGTTAAATAGGCTTCCATTGGTACGATATCGGATATAGATGCCGTTTTCTTTATTGGGGTCTGCCATGGCTCTTTGGAGCATCATGCTGAAGAAGATTGTGAATAGATTTGGTGCAGGAACCCAACCTTGTTTCACGCCATTGGTTATTGGAAAGGGCTCAGAGAGTGCATCACCATATCTGACTTGTCCACGCTGATCCTCATGTAGCAGAATGATCATTTTGAGGAACTTGGGGGGACATCCTAAACATTCCAGAATCTGCCACAGGCCTTTTCTGCTCACAGTGTCGAAAGCTTTGGTGAGGTCAGTGAAGGTTACCTAGAGACCTTTGTTCTGTTCCCTACACTTCTCTTGCAGTTGTCTGAGAACAAATACCACGTCTGTGGTGCTCCTATTGGCTCTGAAACCACACTGGCTTTCAGGTAGACGTTCTTCTGCAATAGTGGGTACTAATCTGTTCAGAAGTATTCTTGCAAGGATTTTACCAGCAATGGAGAGCAAAGTAATACCTCGGTAGTTTGAGCAGTCTGATTTTTCTGCTTTCTTCTTGTACAGGGTGATAATGATTGCGTCACAGAGATCTGATGGTAGTTCCCCTTGTTCCCAGCTATGCACAACAAGCTCGTGGAATTTGGCATGGAGTGCTTGACCTCCATGCTTCCAGATTTTGGGTGGAATTCCATCAACCCCAGCTGCCTTGCCAGTTTTCACCTGTTGTATGGCCTTAAGTGTCTCTCCCATAGTAGGGGCTGCATCCAATTCATTTTTCACTGGTTGTTTTGCCATGTGCTGAATTGCTGAGCCTTGTACTACACGGTTGGCACTGAAGAGAGTCTGAAAGTGCTCAGACCATCGATTCAGGATGGATGTTTTATCTATTAGAAGCATTTGACCATCTGCACTGAGTAGGGGGCTTTGAACCTGGTGTGTGGATCCGTACACTGCTTTCAGGGCCTCAGGGAATCGTCTTTGCTCACCCAAATCTGCGCATAGTTGTGTCTTTTCTGCTAGATTGAGCCACCATTTGTTCTGGATGCCTCAAAGTTTCTATTGGAGCTTAACTGCATGCAAGACGAAAAGCGGCTTTTCTTATATGGCAAGATGGCTGAGCAAGGCGTGCTTGGTGTGCAGTTCTCTTCTTCTTCAACAGTTCCTGGATCTCTTGATTATTTTTGTCAAACCAGTCTTTGTTTTTCTTGGAGGAGAACCCTAAGGATTCTTCAGAGGACTGCAGGATGCAATTTTTAATATGCTGCCAAAGCACTTCAGGAGAGGGATCTATGGGATTATCTTTAAGTCCAGTTTGAAGGTTTACGTGGAAGCTGTCTCTCACTGTGGCTGTTTGAAGATTGCTGACTTGGAGCCTCCTCTTTGTAATGCTGCCCCTCTTAGGTTTGGGCTTGAAGTGGAGGTTAAGTTTGCAACGCACAAGGCAGTGGTCTGTTTGACATTCTGCACTTGACATCACTCAGATATGACGGACATCACCAACATTTCTCTGTTGCACTAAGACATAGTCAATGAGGTGCCAGTGCTTGGATCGAGGATGCATCCAAGTTGTATTCAGACTGTCTTTTTGTTGAAAGATAGTGTTGGTGATGGTGAGCTGCCGTTCTGCACAAAACTCTAGCAGGAGGTGTCTGTTGTTACAGTTTCCAACACCATGTTTGCCCAGGACTCCTTTCCAGGCTTCAGAATCCTTACCTACTCTGGCGTTGAAGTCACCAAGGATTATGATTTTATCATCTGCAGGAACCTTTAGATGAGGCAGCGCAAGTCAGTGTAGAATTTTTCTTTTTCTGCAGGGTCAGCTTGGAGCGTTGGGGCATATACGCTAAAAAGAACAACATGTTTCTTGTTGTGTAGAGGGAGGCGTAAGGACATAATGTGATGGGAATGACCTGTCAGCAGATTTTCAAGTTCGGAGACAGTAGAGTTTTTAATCATGAAGCCAACTCCTGAAAGGTGTCCTTTGGTTTTGGGTTTGCCAGACCAGTAGAGTGTGTAGCCAGCACCATGTTCTTTAAGGCTGCATTCCTTGTGGTGACAAACTTCACTGAGAGGAGCAATGTCGATGTTGAGCCGTGACAGTTCATGGGCAATTCGAGCAGAATGACGCTCAGGACGTCCACTATCCACAGTACCAAGCATGGTTCTGGTGTTCCAACATGCGAGTGTTAGTTTGAACACACTTTTGCAGGCAGGTGTATGCCTCTTTGTTTTTGTTTGACATCATAGAAGATGCCGGTTGGCTGCAGTTAAACAATCGAGTGTGGAGATGAGCTTTGTTTAGGCCACCTTTTCCAGACCCCTCTCCATGTGGAGCAAGCAGTGCTGTCCTTAGAAAAGGCTGCTTGGTCATTCAGGATGCTGCCTCAAGAGACTGTCACCTCTGTGGTCAGTCTCGAATGACCAATATCCTGAACCACCTGCATGCAGGGTTGTGTCTGCGGCTTCCAGCTGCTTCCTATCACCTGCCGTTTTCAACCCTCGCTTGTTGCTACAGGGCTTTGCAATGTGGGTGAACCCTTCAAGCCTGCGCAGTAGATTTTTTAGGTGAGGCACAGCGTGCGCAGAACTGGCCCCACCCTTTACTCCTAAGGTTCTTCTGCCACAGCCGAGCAAACTTGGACGGTGACAGCAAATACCTTAGTATGTAGGTTTGGTAAGAGTAGCCTTCTCTTAGATGGAGGCCCTTACAGGGCTAAGGGAGCTCCATCTGCCCGGGTTTGGAGTTAGAGTTGTCCTTCTCCTAAGGACAGTTGCCAGAGGGCTAGCGAGCCCATGCTGCCTGTGGACACACTTTGTCTGACTCTTCAGCTGCAGTCTGGCATGGGAGACCCTACTGGCAGCACAAACCACCACCAACATAGCTCTCAACCTCGTGAGGGCACGCAAGCTTCTCCCCCGCAACAAGGGGGTGTCCCTGGAGAAGGCTTTATAGAATACTTCAGCAGATAATATAAGAAAGGTCAGGATTATGTGTATGCCTACTGATACATATGATTTAAGATTTTCACTAGGTGCACATGTTTCTATTACGTGTGCATGCTTTTATAGGATGGTATTTTACTGATAATTTCCTTTGTTATTCTGTCTGCCTCATAATAGACGGCAATAGAAAGGTTAAACTCTTCCTCCATAAGATCACAACAATTTTGTAACATCCAGAACAAAGAATACAAGTTGTAATTTTGAAAATTTTTGTGACTCAAAACCATAATTATCTGTCGAGAAAAGCTTGCTATGGTGGAAAATATGAATATTTTTATTTGGCAATTGTATTTATCAAATACATACTCAAATTTGAAGTATCTATCACTCTTTCAGGATGGGAACAGAAATAAAACTAATAATTTCCTCAAATACTGCAAATTAAATAAATCAGTAATTCTGAAGTGGAAGACTGCCAACAGTTTCTTTAGCATCTTTGCTTTATAGGATAGAAGACCCAGATAAAGGATATGAGTGGAAAGAATTCTCCTGAAGTGGTTTACCACAGTGCTTTTCTCTGTTGGAGAGAAGCACAGGAAGGTGAGGGAGCAAGTGAGAGGGCATGTAGATCCTTATTCACTTAGGGCTTGCCAACTGAAAATTACGAGTACCACCAATTTCACTCAGTTTTCTTGTTAACTGTGACAGCAACCTGTTTGCTGCGTGACCTCTTCAGTCTGAAGCATCTCTAAGGTCAGAAATCCTGACCCTGGACCAAGAGAGAGCTCTTCAGACTAGAATGAAGTAGGACAGCAAATGCATCCATTTCACTTGCTTTGCTAACTGACTTCCTTCTCCACCCCATATAGTGGAGCTGTATATGGAGGTTACTATATTGTTTATTTATCAAATCTGCATCTTGGTTTGACAGGATAAACGGCTTCTTATTCTTCTGTCCTGTGTGATCTAAGCCTCTTTAATTCACAAGTTTTTGATTTCAGTTCTTTAAGAGAATCCTGGGAAGACTATTTTGTCCTTAGAATGGCCCTCTTGAGGGTTGCCTGCTGAGCTATAGAAAGGGACCTGTCATCTTAAGTAATTTTTCATAAAATTTTCTTTCAAAGATGTATGTGTGACCAGAACAAACAGCCTGCCAAGGGTTGCCCTTGAACTGTGGTCTAGAACTGGTTGAGGAAAGGTATTGGGCATATAAGAAAGATGGCAAGGGGAATATGAATTATTGGCAGAGGTAAACAAGGAAATTAATTGGCACATAAATCCTGTTTTCCACAGGGTTTATAATTTCTGTTGTATATATAGCAATTTATCTCGTTTGCTGGTAAAACAATTAGTATTGGAAACATGAAGATGTTCATTTAGTGAAGCAGAATTAATAAAACATCTGTAAAATACTGTTGATTTACCTTTTTTAGCAAAGTTTGCTGAAGAATGAGCAAAATCAAGAAGAAATGGTACTTCAGTTCCTTCAGGATCTCTCTAGTCAGTGTGGCGTCTCATTTCCCTGCACTCCAAGTGGGACATCTTTCGAGTTAACGTCTTCCCTTCATACCATTGTGGATGATTCAGGTATGGATGTGAAATCTCTTTGGGATGATGTGAGATTGCATCTTCGACAATTTTTAGTAAATAGACTGCAAAGTCAAGAAGAAACAAACACTACTGCTTTGCAACAACAAATGGAGTTTAAAACTCAGTGCATACAACAACTTTTGTTTCTTTATCCTGAATCAGAAGTCTTAACGAAGTATCAAAATATGCAGAATAAACTGGTTAGCGATCTTCTACAGAACTGTGTTTTGTCTAGTTGTGGTGAAACAAATTTTGATAAGGTAGTTCATGGTTACCAAAGTTCCATACCCACATTATGTGCAATGATAAAAGAGGATCTGTATATACTGAGTGGAACTATTGATCCTTCTTCATCATTGAAGTTTATTAATGAAACTTACCTGGATACCATCACAGAAGAAATGACAGCTCTTCTTGAAAGACTTTGTGAGCTGCAGTTCAAAGAAAATGCGCTACATAAAGCAAACAAGGTTTCAAAGAAGCATAAAGGAACAATTCATGCTGTGGGTTAGTAGTTTTATTTTATATTCTTTGTAGTTAGATATTATTTTAATCATATTACTTTTTTCAATACACTTGATTATTTTCTATGAAGAGAGAGACCTGAAAATATTAATTACAGCTTTGTTTTAACAAGTTACTGCAGTTGAATTCTAGACTGTGTCAGAATTGTGATGTAAAAGGTCTTAAAGTAAGAGAATGTAACTTATGCTTATGTAATTTGCAAAAACCTCATTATAATTCATTGGATAACACTGTCAAGTCATAGTAATTTTTTTTAGCCTACCTTATTCCCATTGCTGAGGTATATGATTGAATAACAATCTAGTATTTAATCCAGGTTTAAATAGACACAAACTGTTCAGTCTTCTACCCCTACTTCTTTCAAATTGTCAGACATTTAAAGGAGATTATTGGGAAGACTGAGCACAATGTCTGATGTTGTGTATTTCATACTTTCTGTTTACAATTTGTAAGTCTGATGTGCTAATTTCCAAAGGGAAGAATCAGCACTTAAAAAAATAATCATACGAAGTGGAAACTTGCATGACATAATTGTGTGATTGTATGTAGTTGCTTTTTCAATGCAGAGTTTTGAGCATTGCTCTGTCCAGGAGCTGTTTGTTTAAAGCATAGCTTTCCATAAAGAGAAAGTGATTTGCAGACAGAAAATACAAAATTTACAGTCATTTGAGAAAAAAAACTTTGGGTTGTGCAACATACAAAAAAGATAAGTGAGGTGATGATTTATCATATCGATGCAGAAGAAAATGACGCTTGAGAGTTTTGAAATCAGCATATATGCTAGTGCAAGTCAACTAGAAATTACAGTGGAAAAAATCCCAGAGTTAATTTTTCAACAGGAGCTGAAATATGGAGGAGTATGAGGAACATATGAAAGACCAGGTAAGAGAAAAGACATGCAGGCAAGTTGAAAGGATGAGAATATCAGCGTAAAGTTGACAGATTAGTGGGATGGTATGTTGGTGGGACACAAGGAGAGGTAGTATCAGAGTGGAATGAATCAGAAGAAAGGTATCTTTGAATTACATAGTGAGATGGGAGTCAGTGAAAAGACTGACTCAGTCAGAAAAAGAAAGACCTGTAGGGAATGTGAAGTTTTTAACTAAATTTTAAGATAGATGTGCCTTGTTAAATTTTTGTACCAGCACATCTATCAGGACAAATTTTCAGTGCACATTTCTTTTGTATTTTCTAAAAAACAGAAGAAGGTGAAAATAAAAAATCTTAGGAACCTTCTTGCAACTTTAAAACATTTTCTGCAAGTAATTTGGATTTTAAAAAAATCTCAGTATTTCATAAATATGAAAGCAGATTTTAATTTTTCTTGAAAATACAGTAGAAGTCAGGTTTGGAGGCACAGAATCTGTCCCATTAGCACCAATAAAATGTGTTTTGAAGTGCCAGTTGTTAATACCATTTAATCCTCAAAGTTACTTTCTTTACAGAGCCTGTTGTGTTCATGTCTTCATATTATTTTACTTCAAGAAGGGTTGTATGGGAGACAGGCATTGATTTGCCTATGGTCTGTCGCAGTAGTTTGTGGCAAAATCAGGCTGCTCTAGATTATCTGTGGTTATAAACTGCAGGCAGCCAGTCTATAAGGCATGAACAGTGAAGTCAGCAGGCTAGAGCAAAATAGGAGGTCAGAGTTGTGTAGTTTTGAGTATGGTTTGTTTTTTCATTTTGTGGACATGTCACAGCTTGTTATTAGGCTATTAAGGGTTATTATTATTCTTAATCAACTTAAAAATTATCTTTGTATCATTGCTAAAATAATTATTATTTAGTAGTTTATTTGAGCTCACGTGTGAAGAGTCTTTTCTGGAAAGAGATTTCTTAAAGTGTTTGAATGTACTCCATTTGCACCATGCTAAGTCAAAAAATGCATTTTTCCTGTGGAATTAAAGTGTTCACAAGGCAGTTCACACTAAAATTACTATTTGGGAAAAAATACTGCAGCCTAACTATTTTAGGAGGTTTTAATGGTAGACAAGTTCTTAACATCAAGTAGCTTTTCCTGCTTGGAACTCTAATTAAATTCTGACACCTTTTCTGCCCTCCCACAAATAAGAGTGGAAGTCTGTATTTTTACATAGGTTAAGTTAAAAGACAGCTTTATTAAGTTGCCTTGACAGTGATAGCCAGTTTGCCAAGTATGAAAAAACTTTGTGCTGTAGTATGGACAGAAGGAGAGAAAGAAAAGAGGTTTTTTCCTTAGCTGAAAGACAGACCAGTGTGTTTTTTACTTTATATAAAGGGCCTCTGCCAGAACCACCAAAGCAGCACATTTCAGAACAACAAAATTGTCTAGGGCATTCAGTTGGGACTGTTACCCCAGAGGTGATAAAAAGGTTTGTGTTTGCTTAGTCCAACCTCAGGGTAATGTGTTTTTTGGTTGATTGTTTATTGTGGTTTTTTTCATAAGAACTACAGTAATGGATCTTACTATGTAGCAGAGGAAAAAAATAACAGAAAGTAATTAAACAGTGCCAGAACCTCAGAAAACCTTCTATAGACAACTTTCTTCTGTTGGGAAAATACAGATACTCTATAACAAGCTGTAAACAGAGTTTTAAATCTTTAAAATATTTCATATATGACAATCTATTTGTGAAGTAAGGAATTAATGTTTTTCTTTTCATATTGTATTAGAACAGTTATTTGTCAAATACTGTAAAAAGATTGTATCCATTTATCTCTCATGGTTTGAGAGAAAAGCTCTCAAAATGGCATGTGAAAAGAAGCAAGTTTTTTTGAATTCGGCATCTTCAATTGCCAGCTCTGGTGGAGGCAGGTGGTTTTATGTTATAGCTTGCTTCTATTCCCTGTTCCATCTGTGACTCCTATTACCTTTAACAGTGCAGGATTTAGCCATTGGTATTTGGGCCAAGTTATTGTAGAAGGTTTTCATATAACATGAATTACAATTTCTCTGCATACTCTGAGCACATAATTGATGTTTCCAATCTGCTAAACTAATATTGAAGGAATGGTTCCCAGCACCTCCAACCCAGAATATTTTGGGTTTTTTTCTGGACTTTATTGTTTCAGACTTCCTATCATATTAATCATATGTCTTTCAAAAGCTTATGTAATGTTATGGTATTTACAAATATACTAAAAACATCTGCTAACGTACTTAGCATGGAAAGAATAACATCTGGTTTTCAGCTTATCTCTTATAATTTTTTGCTTCAAATTCCAATGTGATATTTCTCAGAAATTATTTCCTGTAAGTCTGTATATTAAATGTGTATTGTACTTTTACTTTTTGAACCCTTTTTGTGCTTCTTTGCAAAAATGTTAAACTAGTTTAATTGGTCATTACTAACCTATCTTAATTCTTCACTATTAGATGAAGAAACAGCTACTCTTATGAGGGATAAAGCATCTTGCAAAGAATTGTAAACTCTATGAAATTTTGCAGTTTATGTGTTAGTGGAAGGTTTTATATATAGAGAGCGTGTATATCCATATGTAGACTAATTAGCACTATTTTTTTTCCTTTCCTGTGCTTGCAACTAAGCAGAGATTAGAGCTCTGAGTTTTATCTTTTATGACATACTCAAATTCATTGGTTTAACACTTTCAAATAGTCACACACTTTCCAGAGACCCTTAAACATTTCAGATCCCAAATGAAATTTGTTTTTAAAATCTGAGGCAATACATTGTGTGCTCTTAAATATCCCTAGGATATTATTTTTAAGAATATTATTGCAAAGTTGAGGTAAACTAAAGTCATGCATATTTGACTGGTTTTAGCTACAAAGTAATTAAACACCAGCGATGTATTTTAATATTCATATTTTACACTCTTACTGCAGTATGTCGTCCTGTTACTTACATGTCCAGCAGGTTTCCTTTCTCTTTTCCTTCTCCAGAATATAAGCAGCTTCCTTTCTATTCCAAATATCTATTCAAATGCAAACTGTGGTTTAAATTATGATACTGTTAATTTATTCTTTTTAACTATTCATGAGTTTCTACAGAATGCAGTCTATTTGTGGAATACCTAATGTGAATTTGTTGTATATTTAAACTTCAGTAAAAGGAGTTAGTATTATTTAGCTGAATTTGTGCAGTAGAGTTGAGAGCAAGAAGAGAAAAGTGCTCTGGAGCAACTTGTTGAAATGAAGACAACTTTGGGATGTTAAATTTAAGCTATTTTGAACTCAGTTGTCCTTACACATTTCCAGCAATTTGTTGACCTAACTTGAAATGCAAGTTTTGGATTTTGCATATTGGACTGGTTTTAACACCACCAGGAAATTAAACTCCAAATAAGCCACTTTCCTTCTCCTACCCCTTCTGGTAAGGGAGGGACAAAAAAAGGAGAGACTATCAGTTGAGATAATAGTTCAGTGAAAGCACAAAGCAATGGAATAAGACGCATACAATAACAACAGCAATATTAATAGCAAAAGTATACAAAAAGGAGAAGCTGTTTCACCCACAGAGAGGTACTACCAGGAACAAAAACAAGATGGTGGATGTTCCCTGCAGGATGCATCCACATGATTTCCCCAGAGAAGGGTAATACAGTGGCCATTCCTGCACGCAGCACCATGTGGTATTCGGAACAAAGGCAATATGACAGGGAAGTTCCCATAGCTAATGCATCCCACTCTTAAGCTAATGTATCACACCTCTCAGCTGATGTGGTAGTTTTAGCTAGGCCTCAAATTAGCAGGCTCAGAGAATGACGTAGATTAGGAGAGACAGGTATCACCTGACTTAAGCAACCAAGGAAATATTTCATACCAGATGGCGCAAACCCAAGATACGAATACAGGAGTAGTAGGTGTTCACTCAGTTCCATCATGGCCGAAGTAGGGGCAAGACATGTAGCTGCTGTCTTGCTGTGACGGCCCTGCTGCTGCTGCTGCTACTTGCATTTTGTTTTGGTTTGAGGGAAGTAGAAACATTTTGTTGTTATACTTTCTGTTTCATCTGGGTGTCTTTTGGGGTGCTTACAGATCTAGAGTGATGGAATATGTTTTCATTGGGAGGTAGAAAATTGTTGTTATATCTAACTTACGTAAGTGTGTGTTATATTGTAGTTTGCTTTTCTCTTTTCTCTTTTCTGTATAAATATATATATAGTTAGTTTAAATCTAGTTTCCAGAGGGTTTTTTGTTTTACTTTCTCCCTTTTTTCGGCAGGGGGAGAGGGAGGCTCTAACCCTCTGTGTTGGGCAGTTGGCATTTTGCCAGCTCAACCCAAGACAGCTGAAAACAACAAAACACAGGGACTTGTGAAGAGTTTCTTCCTAACATATAATCTAAACAACTGCCCAGAAGCTAGGTTGTCTGAGTCAGGGTCCCTTAGTGTTTCTACTGAGGCTCAGTTCCACACAGGTACCCACACTGCCATTTCTACCACTTCACTGCACTGTAGGTTGATCCTGTTGCTCATCTGTGCTTCTTCCAGCTTGATTTGGCAGGATACCTTTTCTCTCAGTTGGATGAGCTCAGCTGGGTCGAGGTCGCCCCCACTGCTGGTCTGTTCTCTTCTGGCAGCTTCCCTGCTGGTGCTGTCAATTCTGCGCTACGGTCAGTTGTTTTTTTGCTACTGTCTTTTCAGCACCAAAGGTCCATAGTTGTGCTCCAGGGAAAATGGAAGAAGTGACTGACAGAGTAGTAGAGGAACCAAATCCACAGGGGTTGATGCTGACATATTCCTAGAGGGCAGCAACATGGCCTACTTCTGGTAAGGGCACTCTTGTCTTTTCCTACTGATACCACACCTCCCATCAATGAGATGGATGGTATAGAATAACTCACTCACACCTATACCACCCCCCTCTCATAACCAGAATGTACATTTAACTTAAGATTTCTTCTTTACATTAGTGTGCATATGGCTTCATTTCCCCTCATTCATAATTTCTTCTCTTTGAAATAAAGAACTTTAGTTTCAGAATTTTTTTATCCTTCCATTTAATTTAAATTCAGTTAGCTTGTGATCTATTGAAGCCACCATTATGGCCTACAATCAGTGTTCTATGATCTTTGTCTTATCTATCAAAAATATGCCTACAATAACATTCATACCTTCTGGTTTAGTGACTGTGTAATAAAACCCCCTATTATTCATGTCTAGGAATATTTAGGTTTTGATAACTTTAATATAATTTATTCTCCCCTTTGTTTCTGGAAAGAATTCCAAATTTGGATTCATGTAATTAATATTTGTTTCTTTGCACCTTTTTGATATTTTTGTGCAGATTACAATTTATAGCAGATAATTTACAGTATTTATGCTGTAGTTACAATTGGTTTTCCATCATGTTTTCTCATTTCTTCTCACTGTTGAAATCTGGTTTTTTAGAAGTATTATGATGAAGGGGGAAAGCGTCTCGGTCACTTGTCTTACTGCTGTTCTGCCCTGGAAAGTCCTGTTGCATCTTTCTGAAGTGCTGCTAAGGCATACTAATAGAAAGTAGACCATATGAATTCCAGATTATAATATCCAGTATCACTACCTGCTTCTGCAGTTTAAATTCATTCTATTGTCTAGGTCCTTGGGCAAATTTTCAGGTTTTTATATCTCTAATGTCTTGTTAAGGACCAAATATTTAGAAATAAAATATTTTAAATACTGAAAATATTTGAAGTTTATTTTCATTAATTTAAACTTTAAAATGTTTCAAGTTCCACGTAGACATTGTAGTGACTTTTAGACATCATAAAGACAAAAATAAAGGAATGATACCAGAAACTGAAACTTCACCCTCCCTGCTTTGTAGCACATCCTTCTCTTTCTTCTTATTCCAGCAGACCCTCAATAACCTGTTCATCTCTTCTTGTGGACATGCTGGTTTTACTTCTGTTTGTACATGACAACAATATCTTTATGTACTTTCATTATATTTCTGCCTGCTTGGCACTTTTTTCTCTTTTCTATGTCTGATCTCTCTGTCACTCTACAGTTTGTCTGGTAACACAACTTTTATAGGAGCAGGGCTTTAGGGGCCTGTATGAAGCAAAGACATGGAGCACTTGGTGGAAAGTGGTACCTGTGTGCAAGTGAGCTTTGCAACTATTGACTCCTTGAGATGCATGTATACTCACAAAATGGTTAGGGTTGAAAGGGACCTTAAAGATCATCTAGTTCCAACCCTCCTTTCATGACCAGAACACCTTCCACTAGATCAGGTTGCTCAGAGCCACACCATCCTGGCCTTGAACCCTCTCAGGGATGAGGTGTACACAGCTGCTCTGGGTAACCTGTTCCAATGCCTCACCACCCTCACAGTGAAGAATTTCTTCCTAATATGTAAGCTAAAGCTACTCTCTTTCAGTTGGAAACCATTGCCACTTGTCCTGTCACTCCATGCGCTTGTCAAAAGTGCCTCTCCAACTCTCTTGTAGCCCCTTTAGGTACTAGAACAGGCTCTAAAGTAGTCTCCCCAGAACATTGTCTTCTCCATGCTGACAACCCCACTCCTCTCTGCCTGTCTTCATACATGGTGATCTATGGCACAGTCTTCCCCATATCTTACACAGGTAGAGTGAAAAAACGTACAATTTCCATTAATGAAAAATGAGGAAGTAACAGGTATCAAGTAAAACTATAGCATTTTTCTCTTGTGCATGTATAACCTTCACAGAAGGCATGAGAACAACAGCAAAAATTATTACGTCAGGATTGAGTAAAAATGCAGATACAATTATTACAATTTTTTTCTATATACCAAAGATTGCTAATTTTTTATTATGAGCCAATCAATATTGAGATATTCAATAGATTTAATTGTCACCTATTTAAAATACTGGAGCAAATAGTTGGTGGGAATTTATATTAGGAAGTTAAAATTGAAAACCAGTGGACATACAGAGATGGTGCAGATTTATGAGGTTGTCTTCATTCCTTGGGAAACCTATGAAATTTTGACAGCCTCCTGTTACTCAGGGGAAACAAAATAAATATCCTTGAATATAATCTAGGTAATATGTTTATGGCTTCTTTGTCACATATTATTTACTTCTTATCTTTGCAATATTGTATTTGATTTCTTCTAAACAGTTACAATAAGTGGAAATATTGGTAGTGCTGAGGAGAAAATAAAGCCATGTCTTTGAACATGCAGAGTTGAAGTTTTAATAAAAAAGAAGTACTCTTTTAAAGGCCACATGAACACAATATTCTAGGACCACAAATGTGTTTCTAGTGGGAGAATGACATTTTTGTGAAGATTACAAAAGCATTAAGCTTGTTACTGTTTAAGTGTATAATAAGGGGTAAGATAACAGTATCTCAGTTACTGAGATATGAGTTGAACAGACAGAATTTCAAAGCTGGCAGTGTGCCTGAATACCTTCCATCTTTTTAGAACAGTTACTTCAAAGTGCTTATTAAGCCCGTAATATGAAGACGAGCAGGGAAATCTCATTATTGAATCTTTGTCATATTAAACATATGCCTATTCTGGAATTTTATTATCATTATTGAATCTTTGTCATATTAAACATATGCCTATTCTGGAATTTTATTATCTAGTTTATTTAATGAAAAAAGTAAACACTATTTTTAAAAAATAAATTTTTAAATATTTTTAGACATGCAATTCTTGAAAGGAGCATAGTTTCATTCTTGGTTTGTTTGTATGGGCTTTGGTTTTGATTTTTTTTTGTTTGTTTGCTGTTTTTGTGGGGTTTTTTTTGCTTTCCAAATGTCCATGATTAGCAAAGACCAACTATCTTCCTTTATGCTTTCACAGCACACCTGCATTTTCTTCTTCAACCTGAAAAGAGCCTTTAACTCACTATCCTCTCTGTTGCATTCTCTCACAAATTTAAAAGATTAAACTGATTGATTCTCTCATCTGATACTTTGAGAGTGATCAGAAATCAATTTGAAATTTATGTAGTGTAGTTTTCTGTTTAATAATAAATAAAGGGATGTTTAAGGAATGCCTGCTATTATGATAATAGCAATATTATGGTAATTATATTATGATATTATATTATCAATATTATGATAATTTTCAGAAAATTATTGGATACCATCTGCTAAATTCCTTAAATGGACCCATCATTAATTAATTTTAATTTAGAGATTCATTTATTTGTTTACATTTGAATAGTTTAAAATCTCATTGTCTACCAGGAACTGCAGTGCCTAATCAGAATGTCTTGTAATTTATTAGAGGATAGGTGTGGTTTTGATAATTAAGAAGCAGATTGAGTTTCTGGTTTCAGGGCAAATTGAGTTAGGTATCTATGTATAAACTGATTTTATTAGACATGACTACAGAGCACTTCATCCTCAGAGCACTTGAGGAAGTTTGTAATTTGTTTATCAGAGTTGTAAAGTAGCTGTATGCTATCATGGAGTCAGATTGATGAGATAATGTGCTTGAGATTACAACATGAATTGGATGTCAGAGTGTGTAGATGTTCTTTTTCTTCAGCCTGTGTTTCCAGCAGTGGTCTATCCTTTCTTTCATCCATTGGTCAGTGAATATGATTTGCAAGTAAAGGTTTAATTTTGACGAACACATAATGTTAGCAGAGGACCTAAGCATTTGATAGCCAACATCTAGCAGCCTAATATAGAATCAACCTTCACTATGAGATGGAAACGGATCTCATTTTACTGGGAAGATGTTATGGAACAGATTGATTAAAATTTCATGTGTAGTGAATCTCTTTTAAAACATTAGTGTGGTCTTCACCTATCTTTAATAGCTGGCAATAACATATCTCTCTCTTATCACAGACATACTCTGTTTATTAAATATATGCAAATACATACATGCTTATCATGTTTGTACTTAAGTTTAAATCCCTTACATCACTGCTTTATCAGATTATGCTGGAACGCCTGGGTTTCACTGGAACTAGCAGGGAGCTGCAAAGCAAGACAGATGTTTAAAAACCTTAAGCTCTTGGATAACAGTTTGCATCCTTGTGGTTTCCTTTGCTGCACTAATAGTTTTTTCTGTCAGTTTCAATCAGCAGAGCGCACATGTGATCAGTGTATCTGATAAACTTGTCAATACCTTTTAAAAGCAGGATTCCCCAACCTATTCAATTCTTCTCCCTCCCTTTCCTTTTTCATCATTTCAAGTTTCATCTTGGAAAGACAGAGATATGTCACAGGCAGATATGTATAGCTAGCTCAGGCTACAACTAATTTGTGCAGAAAAAAATTAAATCAGAAGGTAAATTATTTCATGATTGCTCATTCCCAACAGAGCTGGGCATCATTCTGAAGAAAATACCAAATAATTGATTTCAGGCCATGTCAGACACATGCAATTCCCTTCTCTAATGGCTATGTGAGTGAGCACTAGGCCTCAGGGGTCATCAAAGAACTGAAAATAGCTTAGTGCCAGGTGTAGCAATAGAGACTGATCACATAGGAAATGAAGGGGCAATAAATGCAATCTAGAGGGGAAATGTGCTTCACTTGGAATTTAATGTATTGGCTTAGAATCTGGTGGTAAACCAGGCAACAGTTATTTACATTTCTGTCAGCATCTGCATCTGTTCTGCTTTGTAAATAGTGCTTATCTTTCAGTCAGGAAATGGTGAAATCAGTAAAAACTGTTAAGAGATTTCCTTTCTTTTTTATAGTTCATAAGAAATTCACACCACAAACAATGTAACCTTAGATTTATAAGAAACATATTAACAGGGTCAGAATATTTTAGGAAATTTTTATAGCTTCTTGGGTTTGCAGTAATTGTATCTGTGTGACTTGAACATATCTTGTAGCCTATTCAAATCAAAAACATGCTAGTATGCAGCAATGAAGATAGTTTTTTATAATTATTTTAGGTGCTGTGCATAGAAGACTGCTGGCACTGTTCGTAATACTTTAGTTCTGTGTAATACCATGTATTACATCTGCTATGCTGAAATACTGAGTTCCATTTTACAGTATGGGGAAATTAGTGATCATACCCAGTAATATTAATTATTTAAACCTAGCAGCTGCATTAAAAAACATACACCAACATGCAGTTTGAGAAAACTGTGAGCCAGATGTCCATAAAAATTGAAGATGTCATCACTAAATGCAAATGAAAGAACAATACAGATTACATACAAGCCCCGTTTAGGATCTAGTGTGCAGATGAATGCTGTCGTAAAGGCAATATTGTTACAATACTTACAGTGTCACTGAAAAGTTAATATCATTGAGAGCTGAGGAACACATTATTGTTAATGGAATTTATGTAAGTAACTCCTTGTTCATTGCTTTGAAAATTTACCCCTCAAAATACCTCTGTACACAGTGATTATCAGCAGCTATATTTGTGTTGCTTTTTATTAGGCTATTTTCAGATTTTAACAATATGATAGTTCTATTTATTATGTATGCAGGTTGTAGTTAGACTTTAATACTGAACTTTTTACATTTTATTTTCTTCCTTATATAGCCTTATTGGATGAAATCTGTGGCATTGCCTTCTTGTGTCTCTTATAGAATAATATTGTAGATCCTTCTTATATAAAATTGAACCTTTTAAATGGGGCATATTTAATGTATTGGGGAAGGAATTTATAGTGTTAGTGATTTTCAAGGGTTTTAGACCCTTGGTTCCTGCTCAGGGACAAATCCCCACTGTAATCACTGAAGAAAACAATCATCAGGTTGCTTTCCAAGGATTCCATTATGAGTCTCAGAAGCAGTTTGGCTATATGGCTCTGTACAGGGAGTAGTAAAGGCTAATTAGTCTGAGATCAATGCTGTCACAGTGTAGCTATTGTTGAACACCCACAGCCACCTCACCTCTGATGCAGGGATTTCTGTACTACACTTTACTGTGTCACATGTCTGGATGGGCTGAAATATTTGGAATTAGCCATTCAGTTTTTGAGATATTGTGAATTCAAAATGGTTTAAAATATATATGATGCTATGCTCATTACAAAAAAAAAAGAAAAATAATGACAAAAATTATATTAAACTTGCAGGACTCATTCGTACACTTTTTGTTATGCTTTTTGCGATTTTGGAACACTTTTTTAATGGTTTCAGGAGCTAGAGTTTTGAGGACAGAATCACTTTGAAACTTGCTATAAAATCACAAATTAGCAGGTGCACAGAGGTCGCCTAGATCTATCTCAGCATTTTTTCTCATGTTTCTTCATTTTAGAGGTGATGAAAAATCCCTAAAAGTGGTAAGATAAAGGCAGATACCTTGCTTAAGTATTTATGAGAAGCTCAGGTACTATGATCAAGTGCTTTGTGGAATGTATGTCTTTTCACTCTATGTTGCTTGAAAAATGCTTTTATTAACTCCTAGCTTTCTTAGAATTCATATGGACACATCTGAAATTCATCACTGGCTAAGTGAAATTCTACGATACCATCTTTTTAATTACTAAGATCTCCCATGTGGTCATGTTGTTTTCAGAAAATATTTTTATATGCAAATATGTAAGGAAAATTGAGATTCAGTGTTTAAGACAAAGGGCATCCCCACCTAATTTAACCTTGACATTTGAATGACATGCTGATTTTTTGTTAGAATTAATATTGAGTAGAATTAGCTTTCTAGCATTCTGCTCTGCATTTGCCACTTTTTTGATATCATGAGACTTGGATGAGATCTGAACAGACACTTGAGATCCAATGTAGTCTGTCTGTTACCCTCAGTTTAGCAGGATGGTTGATCAGCTATGTCAGAGTGCTCACTCCTGTCTCCTGAAGACTGGCATGCTTCTGTCCAGCTACAAACAGCCCAATGGTCTCTTAACATGGACTGCTCTATTCTTCAATAAGAGTAGCATGTCCTTTAGATCTTCAGAAAACTTCTTCAATTTCAATCCATTCTGCTAAAATGAAAGGCCAAACTTAAAAATAATTGCCCCTAGTTTCCCTGATGCTGTATGACTGTATCAGCTGCTTTGGCACCAGCACACAAACCTTGCACAAATTTATAGTTATTCAGTATTGGTTTTACTTGGACCTTCTTCTATAAGAAAAAATTTCTAAGAGTAACTTTGTTTGGGAGAACTTCTACTGTCTGTCATTTGATCGTTGTAGTGGTAAATCAGCCTGAAGAAATTAAATGCCTTTTAAGTCTCCTTTGTGTGACAGGAAGTCAAGCATACAGATTATCTAAATGCAGAGATATTAATTGCATGAAAGTTTGGAGCTTATTCCTTTGCTTCCTTCCACTTTTGTGTAGTGAACCATCAAGATTTACTTACTTGCTACAAATAAATGCAGTGCATGTTTAAGTGAGTTCAATGAAATTTTTTTGTCTTTAGCCATTCATCTCCCTCCTACCCCCTAGAAGGACTACAGTCTAGATAGTAGAAACCTCAAATACTTTCTCTTCTTTCCTTCTAGCAAAATAATTGTGCTGTGGTGATGCAGAAAGACAGTTTTCCAGAAATTACCTGTTGTTCTACGGTTTTAGTCTGAAAACTGAAATTCCTTAAGAGCTATGTAACAAAGCCCCAGTGCACTGGAGGGCCTTAATGGCCCTGGCCAGTTTCTTCAGAGGCCTAAACTAGAGCATATCTGATTGTACTGACTTAAATCTATCTGCTGGCAGATTCAGCCTTTAGAGCAGTTTGGAAATCATCAGTGTAGGGACTGGTTTGGTACAGCAGTATTTTTGTGATTCTCATTCTTCAGAAATGGAAGCCTGACCCTATGTTCAGGAGCTCAGAACCTTTTTTCACTTTTCAATGTTGTTTAGGTTCTGATCTCTCCTCTATTTAGAGCAGTATTTGCAAAATTGGTCTGTTGGCACATTGGCAAAGGGTGTATGATCCACTTTTCTGCTCTGCAGTCTCTGTACCTTTCTGTAGCCTCTGTACCAGCCTTTCTGTCTCTTTTCAGAAATTCTTCTCATGAGGTATTTCTTTAACAGGAGGTCAACATGTTGTTAGGAGACACTATGGAGTCCTGTTGGTGTTTGCCTGTACTGAAAGATCCTACTGCAGTTATTTCCTTGTACAAGGACTACATATATTGAAGTCAGACCTGCAGAAAAAGTCAAATTTAGAAGAATGATAGCAAACTGCACGTGGTTCAGGAAGGAAGTTGGTTTGTATCATGTAACTTTTTCCATGCTCCCTTCCATTCTGCAGTTAGACTGGAATGCCATGGCTTGGCTGGTTGAGATAAGGCTCATGTACTTTCAGTCACCCTGCATATGGTCCTCTGTGAATAGAACAGTGTGCTAGCAACAACTACAGAACATTTTCAGCACAGAGGGATGCTTCTCTTGCCATACAGTGTCACCTGGATAAAGAGATTAAGTTAGTTTTCTGATCTAACATCGTAAGTCATAATCTATTCTGCAACCTTTTTAGACTCTGTGAATATGGCTGATTTTTCTCCAGATGGGTTGATGGAACTAAGATTTGGTTGAACATATATCACAGTAAGTCCTCATGTCTATTTCATATCTGTCCACATGGAGCAATCTCCTACAAGATTTACAAACCTATTTTGAGATTTTCTGTCATCTCATTGTCTGCTTAGTTCTTGGCTGTTACACAGTTTGTAAAGATTTCTGTCCTTAGTTGTCTGGTCAGAACAATGTCAGAAAAGAAGTGCCTTTTCATTCTCTGCTGCTAAAAAATGGACTGTGATATGCTTGTTCAAGCAGCCTGGTCAGTGGTCTTTAAAGTTAAATGCTGCCTTCAGTATTTTAAACCTAACAGTCTAGAGGTATATATCTTTCAGTTAAACTTCGGATACTCAGGTGTGTGCACACAATTTGATCAAGAGGCACTAAATACATGAGTTGTCATTTCTGAGAAACAGTAAAACTGAAATATACTTTGAATGATCATTGAAAGTAAAATTTAAAGTGTTTTTTTTTCTTTTTTCTCAGTTTAGTAGTATATTCTAAAAAATAGCATTTCTGTGGTCTTCTAGGTCCACTTCCTTTCAGGCTAATATCGTTTGTGGCAATCAATAATTGGAAGGTTTCGGTGCTTCTCAAGAGAGGAGGCAGGAGCATCACAAGGTTTTCAAATTTTAGATAGAACTAATGTTTCAGTCATTTTTGTGATGTTCTTACCCTGTAGACTCATGCAGTTATTTCATGTCAGTTAAACTCACATTATATTCTCTAGTTTTCAGATAAAGAGTAAAATTTGCTGAATAGCAGAATGTGCTTTTTTGTAAATTTAAGACTGAAAATTAGAAATCCAATGATAGAGATATTACTTACTTGTTATTCAGAGAAGAAAGGCACTGACAGAGGCAATTATGTATAACTCTTTTCTCATTCTTTGAAATGCATGGGACTAGCATGAATACATCTGTTTTAAACTTCGAGGAAATTCAGATGTGGATGCAAAACCTACCAATCTTTAAGGCTACAAAACTGTAATAGTAGATTAGAGGATTAGTATTCAGAGCTCAGCTTTGCTTCTTAGATCTGTGTCTATTTAAAAGTGATTAGTGAATGCTTAAAAATAATATCTAGGAACTTTGGGGAAAACAGAAGGTACGGAGTACTTCAAATTTGCAAAGGTAAGAGAGATTTGACACATGAAAATACATCTTGATCAATTTCTATTTGTTTTCATCTTTCAGAGCTTCCCTTTCAAACTACTCTGGCTCTCGCTCTGGCATTTTCTAGATAAACTGTTCTGCTGGCATTACATCTGCAACAGGACTGCACAGGAACCTAGTATCAGCTTGTGGCAATTTGCATGGAAGTGCAAATCTGTTACATTGAAAGAAATTATAAAATTAAAATACTCAAACCCATGTGGTTAGGTAATACTGAGTTGGAAACATCTCACAGTCATTTATAGTCTGACTGTGCTCAAATCAGAGTTGATGTGACAGGATTATATGTTGTGATTACATGTGTTAACCTTTCAAAATTAAATGTTCGATTTCTTCTTTAAATACCAAATGCTTATAGTCATAGTACTTGCTGATATTTAATATGCTCACTGACAGTCTCACTTGTTTTCAAAACCCCACATATTTAAGTAGTGGAGTGTTAGACTGATGTTTCTTTTCACTCAAATATTGTATTCATCAACCGTATTGTGCTAGGAGATTGTTAAACAGACAAGGTGACTTGCAGAGTGACATGTGATGTGATGTCCCAAACCTTTAAATACAGTAATGACATGTTTTTTCCCTGTTTGACTTTTGCAACACAGTGGGTTTTCTGTTAAACACAGGTGCAAAAGTTTCTGGGTAGATCCATTTCTTGGAAAAAAAATCCTTAGTTAATGAATAACAAAACGTAGAATTCAATTGTAACTTCCAAGATAATGTAATGGTATTTTACAATGAGAAAAAGATACATTATGCTATAAGAAAAATGAAGTTACATGATATATTACATTCTTTTACGTAATCAATTTTGAAGGATCATTTTTTAAGCTATAATAAATGTTATTTTATTATTTTACTTGTACAGCCTCCCAGGAATACCAGAAAAAAGGAAGGAACTTCTGCTTAACATTGTATCAACTCAAATGTCTTTCTCAACTTACCAACCTTTTTTTATTAATGGAGGAAAAAATTGAAGAGCTCTGTGCAGAGATTCTGTTGCTGCCTTCGTTTATGAAGAGGACTAAGAATGTTCAAGGTAATGAATAAAGTAATTTTTTATTTACTTTGTGCAAATGTATAATTCTTTATGATTTTCAGCATTAATTACCTAAATTATGTTACCATATTTTGAAAATAAATTTGTTACCCTATCCACTGAAAAAATCTTTGTATTATGCATATTTATATTTGAGTACAATGCCTTGCATAAAAGACCGCAGCTGTATGTAAAGATGTGATGTAGTGACTGTAGGTAATGATGGAGAATCATTGTGAAAAACTATCAAACACTGTAACATATTTGCTACTGAATTATCTATAAAATCCTGTGCTTCATGTTGGACACAACAATACATGCAGTCTGAATTCTTTGAAATTGATTGTTTCTGACCTTGTCCTTCAAAGTCGCCTTTTTCAAGAGAGAAAAGCACTGTCTTGAGCATCAGTTTAGTTGATCATAATATACATGCAACTAAATATTTAAGGATATAGTCCTGGTTTAACCTGTAGTTCTCACTAACACTTACTGATCTGTGCTATGTTTACCAGCATGCTTATCCCATTGGCTTCAGTGGGTGTTTAATAGAAGTAGGCTCTATGTCAGTAAAATGCTCAAGCCTTAAGTTTGCATTTGCTACAGATTCCAAGTTTGCTGTCTTTTTCATCTAATTGTATTCAGGAGAACCTGAATCATGAAAATGCAGGTGAATAACACCTTTCAGGTTACAGTATGCTCATAAATATTCTTCTACTCTGCTACTACTGTCAGTAGAGAGACTCCAAGTCATCAGAGACCAAGCAGTTTCAGGAGCTTTGATTCTATTGGAGGAAAAGATCAGACCAGAAATGAGTCCGAGCTGCTCAGGAAGAGAGGATAGGTGGAGTCAAATATTTACTGTCTGCATAGTCAAGCTGCAAACTGAGGAGAAAGTTGTTTTGGGAGTGTAGTCTTAGAATACTAAACTGATGAAAATAAAAATATTAAATAAGAAGAGTTCCAAGGCACACATTTTGTTGATGGATTCTTCATCTGTAATACTAACACTCTGGAATAAAGAAATATAGGTTAGTCTCTGTATTTTTAGACTATACATCAAAGCTCTAATAAAATTTGCATTCAAGTTCCATTTTTGCTGGTGATTTCAATGTGTTTCTGCCACCTTTAATCTCTCGGTTTTACTAATTCTCAAGAAATGTTAAGCTATTATAAATTATGATTTATGTTTTATGATCTTGATCATACAAAGAGGTGTTAGAGTAAACTTCTCCTATTGTGGAGACCTTTCCATATGCAAGGCAGTGTGTACATTCAGTAAGGGTGATTATAGGTCTTCTTTTTATTAGTATGTTCTGTGGTAAAGTATAAAGAAATTGAAAACCTCTTGAGTGGGAAGTCTGTTTGACATTTGACTAGGTACACTATAAGACATGTGATCTTCAGTAATTGAGAGAACGTGAAGATTTCGATATTAACAACTTGAAGATTTCAACATTTACTTTCCAGGAAGTGTATTTACGTTTTTATCCTGCAGGCATTTTTCCAAGCTTAATTACTTGCCGAATTGTTTCTCTAAGATTTGTTAAGCCTCCTTCTTTGAGGAATATTCTTTTAGGATAATTCTGTCTATGACAAGTCAGTTCTTAAATGGTACCTCTGCTTAATCAAATCTGAATGGGAAATACTGTTAGATCTTGTTGGAGGATGCAGTCCTTGGGTAGAAGGTCCATTCTAAAGAAAACATAAAATTACTTTTATCCTGAAAAACAAATGTAAGTAAATATTTTACAGGTGCTTCTAGTGAAGTCTTCAGACATACCTTTGGTTTTAGTGTTATTCTGATCAGGTGGTTCTATTCACAAAACTTTGCTAAGTTATATGTTTACAAGCAGTATGTGAAAAGAAGACATGTCCAGAGAAATTTGTAATAAAATGTCTGACTAGAATAAGGGTATATTGGTGTTACTTTCACATCCTATTGTGAGAAATCTCAGTTGTAGTGATGTAGTAAAAAATTATTTAATGTGGGAGAATAAAAGCTATATTTCCAGTAGTTCCAGGTTCTGTTAAGTATCAAAAAAGATTGAAGATTTTCTCTGTTAATGTCCTGTATTGGACTGATAATCTTATTTTGTCACTGATGAAGGCTGAGTTTTGATAAGAAGGATGGATTAGAATCCTTGTTTTATTTTCATCAGAACAAGTTATAATATGTGACCAGAAAATATATGGCCATCTTCTGTACTTATTTAGAAGCCTTATTACTAGAAATTTTGTTTAATTTAACAGATTCTAGAGTGTAGATGAGTCCAAAGTAGCTTTAAATTAACTTGGATACCAGTATCAGGTTTACTGTGCAGCACAGACTTCAGAACTAGCCTGAGAAGCAGAGCAAATTAGCCCAGATTCAACTAGTTGCTCTTGGTACTAGACAGTTACCTGTACTCTCAGTGGGTTAAAGCTAGGCTGGGTGTATCCAGTCTACCCCTCAGTCACTGCAGTGAGGGACATGTGAAATGTCAGTCCTCTGCAAATATTACTTCTGGCAAATTAGGGGTAATTGGCCAATTCATAAAAGGTAGGCTAATGTCCAAGTGAAGTAAAGTTTCCCTAGGCATCACATAGGAAGGAACTTGCTTGCTTCCTTTTCTCCTCACACGAGCCTTTTTATCTGTGTAACTCATGCAGAGATGCAACAATAATAATGTTTTTTTTCAGGTGCTTGTGTCTATAGCTATTTCATTGGCAGTTTCAATTGTTTTTTTGTTTTATATCCCATAGTACTTCAATCTTGATATTTAGAACATGTGTCAAGTTCCATCAAAAACAAAGTAGTTCTTTGGATGGTTCCTGTTTTTAAATTTTTTTTTGGCCCGAAGATGGCATCTGAGTTTTATCTAAACTAGACCATTTCTTGGCCCTCATTTTTCCCTAAACCTAGCAATGACAAAGAGCAATGGCTGCATAAATTGGATGTAAGAAGAACACTTAGGGTTTATCACAGAAAAATCAAAGATTTCATATCTTCTGACAGATTGTTTGTACTCTTAGGGGGTCTTAAGAGGGGTCAAATGGCTTCTAAGAGTTGCTTAGCTAGATGGTTAAGGGATTGTATTAGGGAGGCGTATGTAGTTAAGGGTAAAGAGACTCCCAGGGTTTGTAAAGCTCATTACACTGGGACTATAGCTGCTTCTTGGGCGGAGAGGTCGAAGGCTTCCACATTGGAAATTTGCAAGGTGGCCACCTGGGCTTCTTTTCGTACTTTTTCATTGCATTATCGCTTGGATGTAGTCTCTTCTGCAGATTCTGCTTTTGGTAGGAGGTTGCTTGTGAACCAAAAAAAGAACAGTGAAGAAAAGAAAGACATGTAGTTCAGAGTTCTAGCTGGCAACAAGACAAGTTTCTTTGCAGTGTGCACAATGGAATCCTATGAAGACCAATTTAGGCGGTTGAAAATAGATATTAGAGAGAAGTACTGCGTACCAGTGTTCTCTGATGGTAACCCTGTGGCAGACAATAGCACCAAAGGAAACAGTGAACCAGAGTGAACTCTGTGGGGAGATGGATGTAGAGACGTTTTTATAGGTGATACTGAATTCAGTTAGAGAGTTCTGTATCTGGCATCTTCTGGAATATATTCAGAATCCTCATTTTCACAAATTGTTTTTCATAGATTGCAAAAAAATTTCTCTGAATTGCATTTTCTTCTCTTTTCACTGTTCTCCATCCAGTTCTTCCTGATTTTATTTTTTGACTTGACTTTACTGGAGCTAACTTAGCTTATATCGCTCAATGAGCAGTATGTATGTGCCAAGTTTTGAGCTTGATTTAAAATTGTATTTGCGTTATCTAAGCACAATTTTAAAGAAATGTGGTATAAACACACACTTTATCTACTACCAGTGTATTCTTCAAGTTATCCCTTAAATTATATAAAAGAAGAAAATAGTGAAAAGTTCTTGGATGAACAAAGGATGATGTGATTTTGTTCCATCCCTAAACTTTATATTGGCATCTGAACAAGACTGCAATTCTGCCATTCAGAGGAAAGGATCTGTATTTTTCTTACATTTAAACTTTTATTCTCAGTGTTACATAACCTCACTTTGTTCTGCTACAACCATTAAATTTCATAACATTAAAACAGTAACTACCTTATTTTTTTAATTGGCTAGACATTTAACCCTTTCTTCTCTAGGTATCTTGTCAAACCTATTGTGATGAAATAGTCTACTTCTCTATGTACATTCAGTTGAGTTTCTGAGGTGTTCTGACATACCTAGAACTTTCAGCATCACAGAGATTGTTCCTTTTGAAGTAATATGGAACATGGTCAGCTGCAGTCAAGGGTTAGGAAGGAGATTTTGGTTTAGAATCTTGCCAAATTGCATTCCCTTCTCATCTTTAAGGTAGATTTCTCTTTCCTCTTGATTTTCAGAAGCCTTTTGTTGAGACTTTTAAAAAAATCAAGAGTACTAATGTGCTTTCATCTGCCTCATTTTTTTCCATTCTGCTGGGAAAGGTGAGCATTGCACAGGTCAGATGAGTACCCAAAAAAGCTTTTTCTGATGCAGCGCTTTGAAAATACGGTGAGCAAAGTTGTCAGGCCCTTAGGTTTACCTGCTTTGCTTCACGGGACTGGGAAGATTTGCAAAGGTCTTTCCTTCACGCCATAAGAAGAAATCTTTATATCCATTTCTGGAAAGCGTAATAAAAGGAGTGTAAAATTAAATGTATGAGGGGTATTCTCCTAATAGACTTTTATTGCCAAATTGCAATATTGGAACAGTTGCAGAAATTGAAGAAAGTTGTGATTCTTGCTTTAGTTTCAAAGCAAGATGTGCAAGTAGCTTCTTCAAGAAATACATAGCTTCAATGGATAATTCCAAACTGAAGATTACACTGGGATACATTTTCTATATTTGTGTGATTGCAGTTTGCTCAGTATAGTACAATAAATAAAAAGTCCATTATTGAAGATAGAAAGCAGAGTGGGGTTTTGATCTACAGCTAGTTAATTTTTTTCTTGTGCTTATTTATATTTCTGGTGGAGTGATATTTCCCACTTCTGCAAGACGTATGATTTCCAGTGCAGTTTCAGTAAAAGTTCTGAGTGAGCTGGCTGAAGTCAACCACTTTGATGGCACTGATACTTAGCTTATGCACAGATGGTAAGTTGCCTTACAAAAGGTTTCCTTGATACTTTGCTTTTCTATGCTACATGGAAGATGGCATTGCAATGAAAAGGGGGAAAAAAAGGTAAATTTAAGGTATCAAGCATAGAATAGAAAAGAGGGAAAATACCTAGTCATGTTTTTTTTTTTAATTCTGGAGTATTTTCTGAAGTAAACTTTAGGAAACTTCATAACAAAATACATTAAAACATACTGAAATACATGAAAACATACTGAAAAAAAGCAGGAAGTTATGATTCTGTTTGCAATGTGTTGAATGATCAGGGAATTAGATTACCTGGTTAGTCTCTTCTGGTTTTATGTTCTACCTTTTTATCTTTCATCGTTCCCAGCTCAAGGCTGTCAATGTCTTTTGAAAATGCAGGAGGAAATGGTACTTGGAAAAAACTCCAACCAGACAAAAAACCCCACACCCAAACCAAATTAAAAAATCCCACAAAACCCTTGAAGCTCTAGAAAGTTGTATAGGTGTATGAAACGCCGAGTGTTCATTTTAACATTACAAAGTGTTTAGGGGAAAGATAAAATCCATTTTGGATATATTTAATCCTAGGTATTTGCAAATACTGGAAATTCTATAAAAAGAGAAAATCTCTTTAAACTTTGGCCGTGTACTATCAGTAGCTTCAAATCACTTAAGATCTGCAAGTTTATGCTTAGAAGGTAATCTTAACAATGCTTTGGCAGCTCCTGGTGATCTAAAACCTCTTGATTTTAATTTCATATGAAGTACATTACCTTAAGAATATCAGGGGCACTGTTGTTTACCAGCTTTATGCTACAAGACAGATGTTAAAAATACCAAATACTTTGCTTTTATTCTTACACTTCTTTTGAAATGTGGACTCAGAGAATTGCAAAACAGTTGAGGTTGGAAGGGTTGGTTGGAGGTCCAAACAGCCCCTGTTCAAGCAGGGCCCTTACAGCCAGTTGCCTACTATCATGTCCAGACAGCTTCTGAGTATTTCCAAGGATGGAGATTCCATAGCCTCTCAGGACAATCTCTTACAGTGCTGCCACCCTGAGCTTTCTCTTCACTTGGATAAGAGTCCCAGTGCTCTCAGCCTGTCCTCATGGGAGAGATGCTCCATTCCCTTTATTGTCTTCCTGGCCCTTTCGTAGACACCCTCCAGTATGCTCATGTCTGTCGTGTACTGACATTGCTCCAGGTGTGGTCTCACCAGACTTGAGCAGACAGCAAGAATCATTTTCCTTGACCTGCTAGCATTTTGCCTGATGCAGCCAAGATGCCATCAGCCTTCCAGGCAGCAGACATACATTGGTGGCTCACATTCAGCTTTGTATCTTTCTGGACCTTCAGATCATTTTATCCAAAGCTTTTGGATTTCAGTAAAGCTTTCAATACTGTCTCTCCCAAGATCCTTCTGGACAAAATGTCCAGCACACCTTTGGATAAACACATCATGTGGTGGTGAGCAGCTGGCTCACGAGTGAAGCACAGAGGGTTATAGTGAATGGGGTAACAAACTGGCTACCTCTTGCTGGTGGGATTCCAGAGGCTCCATCTTGGGCCCTGTACACTTCAACATCTTCGTAAATTACTTGGATGCAGGACTGGAAGACATACTCAACAAGTTTGCAGATGACACAAAACTGGGAGGAGCTGTTGACTCCTCGAAGGCAGGGAGGCCCTGCAGAGAGACCTTGACAAATGAGAGGACTGGACAATCACCAACCATTATGAAGTTCAACATGGGAAGACTGCTGAATTCTGTACATGGGATGGGGCAAGGGTGAAGGGCCTTGAAGGGAAGCTGTATGAGGAGCAGCTGAGGTGACTTGGTGTGTTCAGCCTGGAGGAGACTGAGGGGAGACATTGCAGTTACAACTTCCTCATGAGATGAAAAAGAGGAGGAGCAGGCACTGATCTGTTCTCTGTGGGAACCAGTAACAGGACCCAAGGGAATGGCCTGATGTTGTGTCAGGGAAGGTGTAGGTTAGATATTAGAAAGAGGTTCTTCACCCAGAGGTTGGCTGGGTTCTGGAACAGGCTCCCTAGGTCACAGCACCCAGCCTGACAGAGTTAATGAAATGGATGGATGATACTCTTGAGTACATGGTGTGACTCTTGGGGATGGTCCTGTTCAGGGCTAAGAGTTGGACTCCATGATCCTTGTGGGTACCTTCCAACTCAGCATATCCTGTGATTCTCTCTGGCTTAAAGACCTCCAACATGCCTGGATTTGTTCCACCCCAGATGTGTCACTTTGCACATATCTTTCTTGAACTTTATGGAGCCCTTTTCTCCAGCTTGTTGAGGTCCCTCTGGATGGCACCATGACCCTCTGCCAGCCAGTTTGATGTCAGCTACAAACTATCACCTGAGGGCAGACTCTGGTCTGTCAGCCAGGTCATTAATGAAGGTGTTAAACAGGATTGTACCTAGTAAGATTTTCTGATCACAAGGTCGTGAGTTCGAGTCTCAGTGGAGACCGTACCGGGCAGTTAAATGCCTCCCTGCCATCCGATCCCGTCATATCTCGGATGCTCAGCAGGGTAAGCCCCGGTTAGTACCAGGTGCTGTAGACAGTCCTGAGGACTTCACTGTCACCGTCCAAGCTCGCTTGGCTGTGGCAGATGGACCTTGGGACTTAAACTGACCTTGGGCCAGTGCTGTGCACACTGTGCCTCACCTAGAAAATCCACTGTGCAGGCTCGAAGGGCACACCCCCATGTGGGGAAAGCCCTTCCCAAATCTTCGTTCGCGGAGTTTGGCCATACATACATACATACATACGTAGTAATGATCCCTGAGGCAGATGGCTAATTAATGGCTGCAAACTAGAGTTTGTGTCACCAGTCACCATGTTTGGTAGTCTAGCTATTCAGCCAATTTTTGACTCACTTCACTGACTGTTTATCCAGCCCAAATATCAACAGCTTGTGTACAGCTTGTTTTCTAATAGGATCTTAGGGGAGACAATGTCAAAGGCTTTACAGAAGTCCTGGTAGTCAGTATCTACCACTCCCTCCTCATCTACCAGACCAATTATTTCTTCATAAAAGTTTATCAAGTTGGTCAAGCAGGAGTCATGCTGAGTATTCCTAATGTTTTTTTTTTCTGTACTATGCCTGAAAATGCCTCCATCACCTTCCCAGGGACCAAGGTGAGATTGACAAGACCCTGATTCTCTAAGTCTTGCCTTTCTTGAAGATAATGATACTTGCTTTCTTCTAGTCTTTGGGATTTTATCCCAGTTGCCATGGTTGATCAAAGATTATGGAGAGTGGCCTTGCAATGACATCTGCCAGCTCCCTTGGCACTTGTGGGCATCCCATGAGCGCCCAAGGATATGTCGAGTTTGATTAAGTTATTCAGGTTTTCTCAGACCTGATCCTATTCCACTAAGGGTACATCTTCCTTGCTCCAGCCTTGTCTTCTGGTCTCTGAGGCCTGGGATTCCTGAAGGCTGCTCTCACTAGTAAATATTAAGTCAAAGAAGACAATTCGCTACCTCAGCCTTTTCCAGGTTCCCCATTTTGTTAAGCAGTGGGCTCACATTTTTCGTAGTCTTCCATTTGTCACCTGTGTACTTATAGAAGCCCTTCTTGTCTTTGACATCCCTGGCCAAATTTAGTTTCATTTGGGCTTTAGCTTCCCTAATTTGTCTGTGCTCAGATACTGTTTGTGTGTCCCTCCCAGATTACCTGTCCTTACTTCCAGTCTCTATATGCTTCATTTTGTGTTTGAGTTTGGCTACGATCTTCTTGTTCATCCGTGCAGGCCTCCTGGTGGGTTTTTTTTCCCAACTCTGTTGAGCTTGGCAGAGGTGATCCTGAATATTAACCAACTTTCTTGTGTCCCATTACCTAGGATCTAATCCCATGGGACTCTTCCAAGCAGAGGCCAATCTCTGCTCTTTGGAAGAGTTGTGAGCTTGCTTTTCACTCTCCTTCCTGCCGTCAGGATTCAGAACTCTGCTATCTCATGGTCACTGCAGCAGAGGCAGCCTTTGACTTTCACATCCCCAACAAATGAATCCATTTGTGCCTGTATCTCTTGGAAGAGGAAGTTATCATCAATGCACTTCAGGAACCTGAATTGCTTGAAAAAACTGGTGAAAGTGATATCTACCCCAGATACTGGTTTGTCCTTTTCAAAACTGGGGCAATATTCCCATTACTCCAAGGTTTACGAGCGACCTTTGTACCAGCCCTTCTTAAAGAACTTCACTTGTTCCTTTTGCCACTATTTTGCTTATAGTAACTGTACTAATTAACTATCTTTTTTGTCTTATCATGTTGGCATTTCCAAATAGTAAAAACTATAAGAATACATTTGTGTTCAATTTATACAATTTATTAAAAAAGTAATAGAAATTAATTTCTGCACAGCTCGTCTAATGTCATCTATTCTCCCTCAGAATAGATGACTGCCCAATCAGTATAAAAATGAATTAATGATAAAAGAAAAAATATTTTACACATTATATGTGTGTTGGTATAAAATATTATTACAATGGGATATGGATTTCATCATGTTATATAAAAGGAAGGAACTGTATATAACTTGAATTTGACTTTATCATATCATTACTGTTCTCCCAGATGTTGAGAGGTTTTTATGCTTCATATTGACATATAAGAAGGTGTTGTAGGCTGACTTTTCCACAGAATTAGTCTTAACTTTGATCTCTTTTACCATACTGTGCAGGAGTACTGAAGAGAGCTAGTGGGGAGCTTTTAATAGGAGAAACTAGAGCAAATGAAACCAGCGTGCTTCCTGAACACTTAGTTCAGGTAGAAGAGGTAAGTATGAAAAGAGTTTTACACTTTGAATGGGATTTTCTTTTGTGTGTGTCTCCAGCGTAGTCTGTCATCATGTTCGTTATAAACACATATTTCCATAGTTTCATTATTTTAGCTACTGTGATTAATTTTAGGTGCAAAGTCTCAGGTAAGATGAAATAAAATCTGGCAATCTCAAAGAAGTGGTTGGTACTTAATATTTAATAACAGAAAGAATTTAACAGAAGTAAAAGATGGCTCAAAACAAAACAAAAAATCACTGAAATATGATAACTTTCTTAGTATTATATGTATTATCAAATACAGCAGAATCTTAAAAAATATCTATGAAATTCTTAGAATTTTATTAAACTTCTCTTTAAGGGGATAGGTACTTACACAATGTGTAGTTTCTTTGATGAAAACAAACTACTATGTAGTAAGCACTATGATTTGTAGTATATATGTACAAGATTAAGTTTTGTCTGGCTCCTATTTACTACTATACACATTTTTTATTGTTGATTTTATGCAACCTAAATGCTCTAACAAGTCTGATACTTTGTGATAGTGGAATTTAATTTTTTAATGTCTTGAT
The DNA here is from genome assembly GCF_047495875.1 of Pithys albifrons albifrons. Classification (NCBI taxonomy): domain Eukaryota; kingdom Metazoa; phylum Chordata; class Aves; order Passeriformes; family Thamnophilidae; genus Pithys; species Pithys albifrons. The sequence goes on along the minus strand of NC_092497.1, from coordinate 31,503,526 downwards.
TTTAATGCTGATATTTTTAAAATGTGCCTTGAATCAGTTTGTGAGACTAATGTCCTGTCAGATTACAAAGAAGAATATTAGTAGAGTGGGCTCTACTTGATCCTCCCAGTCTCCCCAGAAAGAGGAAGGAGTGCAAAATGTGTTCATGGCGGCTGTCTCTGTGCTGACTGGAGTTGAATGCTGGGAGTGGAGAAAGGGAAAGGAAAGAGGATACAACTTTTCAATTGAATTAAGGTGGAAGGCTTTCACTTTTTAGCCGTTCATTGTCTTGCAGTTTAGTATTCTAGCTGCAGCTTATTAGGAATCCTTTTTTTCCTACTATGCTCTCCAGGTGGAGAAGCTGTATTTGCTGAACATTACCTCATGTCATTAAAATATGTCTCTTAGAGTGGTGCAGTTCTCAATTGGCAAGTTCTGCTAAGGTTTAATTCTGTTGTATGTCATGAGCAGTGCAAAGTCAGGTAACTCGAAAAGTAGTGACGTTGTACTATGTCTGCTTTTGGCAACTGTTACGCTTCAGACAACTTCAGAAGCCTCTAAAGAAGGCAGGGACTGATGTAAACCATAGTAAAAGTCAGTGTTAGCTGAAAACTACAAATCTCAATTTAAACATTTTAACCTTTGCTGAATGGAGCTCTAGAGAAGAGAAATACAGTGTGACTGTGTTAAAACCAGCTTCTGCTATGTGTTTCCCATAAAGTTTCATGGTTAGTAACTTCCAGTTTCAGTTGCAGTGAAAATTATTACAAGGTATACATTCCTAGATTACTTGTTATACTATTGAAAAATGATTGTAAATTCTTTTGACTTTGTTACATAGATTCTGTTAAAGATTATAAATCAAGTAAAGATGAAACACCTTTCTTTTAAAGCTGTCTTGTTCAAACAGGATTTTTTTCTTAAAAATTTGATGATAAATTTACCTTATGCATGTTCATTTTTGTTGAGTGTAAATACTGCTTTTAATATGACTTCAAGGCCAGCAGACTATATTTTAAGTTCTTGGTGTCCTGTACTTTAAGTATGGATGTGCATTTAATTTTCAGACAATAATAACACTCAATAATGACTTTGGATTGATTTAGTCTTAATATGTTTTTCAGCCTATTTTACTGAACTTTGGCTGGAGAAATGCATTTAAAGACCTGTCTTCTTCTGTGGCTCACTGTGTGACAATAGGAATTGAGGATTTTTCATCTAAAATTTTTCAACATGAGCAGAAAGAAGAGTTTTCAGCTTCAGGCTGTTCAGTGAGTCTTGTAAACCACCAGCAAATGAGGGAGTCCTGTGGAGCAGTCCAACAGGAGGAGCAACCAAAACGAATTGCTAAGGCAGGTATCAAAAAGATCTGAAGTTCGAGAGGAGACAGAATGCCACGGCTGTTTCCATCTACACTTTGAAGTACTTACAGTACTATTAATATTCTATATCTTATATAAATGAAATTATAAAGTAAGTGAGAGGCATTACAATGTGAAGCTGAAGAGAGCTTTATAGCCCATAGTGTGTACTTGAAAGAACTAACTTATAAACTTCACTGGCCTAATATTTTTCAGCAAAAATTTCTAAAACTTTCTGATTTATTCTAACATTCATTCTAACATTCTACTCTGTTACCAAGTATTTCAGTGGGAAAATGTTGAAAGCTTTGGAACATGGCTATGAAGGGATTTCTTCTGTTCATATCATTAGACATAGCATTCAACTAATTATAACCAGTAATATGGCCAATTTTAAAGTTCGTTGATTTGGCTGAAAGTTCACATATTAACTAAATATTTTTTCTGAGGGAATATACATTTGAGACTATTTTAAAGTAAGATTTGCAACTATTCTAGCAGATTTGGAATGCTGTTAATGAATGTTTGCTTAAACTAACACATAAATTAACTCTTTTGGGAGATAATTTCACGAAGATCAGTGTATGAACTTATTAAGAGATGAAGTTTGTTTCCAAATTCAATGTTAAGAAATCTGTTTGTTTGTTTTTCAAAATAAATTAGTTTAGAAAATTATCTTTGTTTACAGGGAATTAGCTTTGAATATACATTTAGTGAAATTAAAACCAAAATGAAGGCATTAGTAGCGTAAGATAGTTTTAATTTTCTACCACAATATACACTGTACAGTTTTAAAGCAGAAATAAATAAAAGAATAATTAATTTGCTCTAGATAAATGTTTCTCCCCTGATTAACAGATTAAAATGGATGTAAAGCTGATTCAATATATATATATGTTTTTTGCCAATTTTAGTATTCAAGAATCTGACCACAGTGTGTATAAATTAAACAATGCTGTTAGAATACAAAGAACTCAATGCCACATTTATTTTCTCAGTTTTGTTCTGACATCATGGAAGAACTTGACACATTGCTTCCATTGGCTCTGGCATGCAGAGATGATTCTCTTCAGGAAATTAGAGCAAATTTTGTAGAAGCCTGCAGCAAAGTGGCAACTGCTATCCTAGCAAGACTAGAGGAGAAAAGCAAAGATGTTCCCTCCAAGGCTCCCCTGCAAGACTTGTATGCTGTTCTTTCCACAGCGATATATGTTTTTCAGCATTTTACCATGTATAGAAATTTAATGAGAGAAACAAGCAAAACGTAAGTACTTTTTATTTCTAATGTTTAATTCAAACATAAGTAATATGTGACTTCATTCCATTTTGGTAATACATTGTGGTGGTGGTTTTCCGAATTGCGTCTTATTTTTTAGTACACTCGGTGTGTGTAGTGTTTATGGAAAGACCTGAATCGAAGTTATTGACAGTCTAAAGCTGCCTTAACAAAATGAATTATTTATGTTCAAGATTCTACATTTGATTGGATTAAGCTTGAGAAAACAGTATTGTCCAGGAAACTTAACGTACTCTACTCTCATATTAATAAGGGGCTAAGGCCTTCAGTTCCTTTTCTGACCTTTGTAATGGCTGTATTTTCATAAAATCTAATTTAGTCCATAGCAAATCTTAGAGGACAATATAAAAATACATTTCTGTTCTTCCTTACACCAGTTGTATTCAGGCATGTAAATTGTTCAATGTAGTTTTGAATTTATTTTTCTTTGCATGCAGAAATTAGAGGAGATAAGAAGTAGGAGTGTAAAGTCAAAGGCAGTGTTTGACCTGGGGGGCAATATAACTTCATGTGCTGTGCTTTTAGGAGATTGAGACTTAAGATACTAGGAATCTCTTTATTGGTCCATGTATTTCCAACCCTGTGTAACTGAAAAGTAGAAACTGTGCCTTTTGGGAGGGACCCTGAACTAGCCCAATTTTCAAGGAATGTATGATTTCTGAGTAGTTGTGTGCACTGTTGAGCTACTTTCCTTCTGATGTTTTAATCTTTTCTGTGTGAAGAATATCTTTGTGAATGGGAAGTATGAGAAAAATACTGCTTAGTAATTCTACTTAGCTGTATTATCAAAGAGTTTTAGTAGATACCTACCAAAAGCAATCTCTGTACCCTGTGCTTATGTTTCCTTTATCATACTTAGTGCTGATGTAATAATTGCCAATGCAAGTATGCTGCAACACAGAGTCTTAAAATAAGGGAATAACAAATGTACTTTTGTCTCAGAAAGTAGGATGAAGTAATTTATTTCTCAGTGACTTAGGCAAATGAAATTTATAGACAAGCAGACCTATTTAAAGAACTTTTGAAACAAAGAGTTTCAAAAGTGAATGCTAGGTTCAGACTTCAGGATCAAGAGGAAATGAATGATTGATACCTAATAATCTAGACTATTTGCAGTGCTGGGGATTGTTACCTCCTACTGCAAAGCCTTTCAATCACTGTGTCTTTGATCATTCTCTCTGAACAGCCCCCTGTTTCTAGTGACTCTCCAACAGTATCAGGAATTCATCAGCGTTCTCCAGTTTCAAGTTACAAACTACTGCATCAGAGTTTGTGCTACAAGCATTTTACAGGATGCTGAGAGCCACGACTGGGATGACTACAAAGCTTTCTATGAGGTGTGAAGTTAAGTTTGCTATGCCTCCCTTTTACAAAATGTGTTTTACTGTTTGCCAGCTCTCTGGCTAATCAGAAACATAAGATCAGCATTATTTTTACGTAAAGATTGTTGGAATTTACTCTTTTGAAATATCTATTATTGCAGTGAAATGTCTCTCTAGAAAGGACGTAGGAAAACAGTTATTTAAAAATGAGATAGAATGTTGCCATGAAGTGTTTGTGTCATTTACTTTGTAAAATACTATGTGTCAAGGCACATATAGAACTCAGTAAAGAAGACACCATCCTCTTAACTCTAAGAACTTTACAGAAAGTGTAACATTTGAAAATCATTTTCTGGGAAATTTTTTATCTGATTCTTTAATTTTTATTTTCAATTAGTTCCCCTATTTACTTTTTGGGAGCAAAGGATGTAACAAAGAAAGATAGTCAATATAGTCATCTTAAATATTCACCAGTATATTTCTGAAATAAACAGTGCCATTTCACCCGCATTTTGAAGTCAGGATAATCCTAATGATTCTAAAAAAAAAAAAAAGAGAATTATTTTCATTTATTTTTTTCCTTCATTGCAATTAAAAGCAAACACAGATTGACACACACTGAAATTATTCTCAGTGGATTCCAGAATAACATGGGCTTTTTTACCAGAAATAACTGAGGTCTCCTGGAGACAAAATCCTGTCCTTCCTTTTATCATTTTTTGTGTGTGAAAATTAGCATGGTTTTGTTAAGAGTTTTCTAGGATTCTTACAAGAGAGAAAATTCTCTTTGATACATGTATTCTACAGATGTAGTAGAGAAAGCTTCTGAGTCAGTGACAAACTTTTGTTTGACTGTTGACCCAAATGATAAGGTAAGGAACGTCGTGGCCTTTGGCAACTGGGAAATCATGATACCATCTTCACTGTCTTTACTCCATATGGTGCTGCTGTTTGTAAGTTCACCATGGATGAAACCTAATCATGAGAAATAATTGTCTGAAGACAGAGGAATATGGAGTATGTATGGCCAGACTTTCGAGCAGTTAAACAGTTTAGTCATTACTGAGCAGAACTGATGTGTGTTGGAAGGGATGAGGAAAGCTGGTTTCTCACCTCTGTAGATTTGCAGGACCTGAAGTGAAAAGTATGTAATATTACATCATTACTCTGCTCTTTTTTTGGGAGATAGCCCAAATGTGGACCTTGATCTGCTTTGAGTACCTTCAGGAGGCACAATGCTTAGCAAATGTTACTTCCATTGGCCTCTTGTAGGCATCCCAAATGAAGGAGATTGGGTTAAGATTTACTTGTTACAGAGGCAACATTCTGCTGAAACTTCTAGCAGTGAGAGGTGGCTTCTTCTGAGTTCTAAACTCAGCAGGAAGAGTGTGCTGCTGGGCAGGCTCTCCAGATTATGTTTTTGAATTAAGCTTTTAGCATAGCAGACATCTGCTGTAGCTGTGGGAACTTCTTTTCTAATAGTCAAAGAATAAAGAATTGTCTGTTCAGAGATAATACTGAGTGGCTTATATAATCATAGAATCATAGAATCAATTGGGTTGGAAAAGACCTCCAAGATCATCAAGTCCAACCCTTGGTCCAACTCCAGTCCATTTACTAGATCATGGCACTCAGTGCCACATCCAATCTGCATTTAAAAATCTCCAGGGATGGTGAATCCACCCCCTCTCTGGGCAGCCCATTCCAATGCCTGATTACTCTCTCTCTAATAAATTTTTTCCTGATACCCAACTTAAATTTCCCCTGGCAGAGCTTAAGCCTCTGCCCCTTTGTCCTATTGCTGAGTGCCTGGGAGAAGAGACCAATCCCCACCTGGCTAGAACTTCCCTTCAGGTAGTTCTCGACAGTGATGAGGTCACCTCTGAGCCTCCTATTCTCCCGGCTAAACACTCTCAGCTCCCTCAGCCTCTCCCCACAGGGCTTGTGCTCCAGTCCCTTCACCAGCCTTGTAGCTCTTCTCTGGACCTGCTCCAGCACCTCAATATCCTTTCAGAACTGAACACAATACTCAAGGTGTGGCCTCATCAATGCAGAGTACAGGGGAAGGATCACTTCCCTGGTCCTGCTGGCCACGCTATTTTTGATCCAGGACAGGATCCCATTGGCCTTCTTGGCAACCTGGACACACTGTTGGCTCATGTTGAGCTTCCTGTCAATTAGTACCCCCAGGTCCATTTCTGCCTGGCTGCTCTCCAGCCACTCTGTGCCCAGCCTGTAGCGCTGCAGGGGGTTGTTGTGGCCAAAGTGCAGTACATGGCACTTGGCCTTATTGAACTTCATCCCATTGGAATCAGCCCATCTCTCAAGTCTATCCACATCCCTCTGCAGAGCCCTCCTGCCTTTCAGCAAGTCGACACTCCCTCCCAGCTTGGTGTCATCAGCAAATTTGCTGATGATGGACTCAATCCCCTCATCTAAATCATCAATAAAGATGTTAAACAGGACTGGACCCAACACAGACCCCTGGGGAACACCACTAGTGACTGGCTGCCAGCTGGATGCAGCTCCAGCTCCAGCAGGTGGGTCACCTGATCGTAAAAAGAGATCAGATTGGTCAGACAGGACCTGCCCCTCCTAAACCCATGCTGGCTGGGTCTAATCCCTTGTCCACCCTGAAGGTGCTGTGTGATTGCACTCAGGATGAACTGCTCCATAACTCTGCCAGGCACCAAGGTCAGGCTGACAGGCCTGTAGTTGCTAGGGCCCTTTTTGTGGATTGGGGTGACATTGGCCAACCTCCAATCATCTGGGACCTCCCTCAGAGAGCCAGGACTGTTGGAAGATGATGGAGAGTGGTTTGGCAAGCTCTTCTGCCAGCTCCCTCATCACCCTGGGACGGATCCCGTCAGGTCCCATAGACGTGAGGAGCTAGCTTGCTCATTAAGTCACTAACTATATCCTCCTGGAATACAGGAGGGGTATTCAGCTCCCTCTCCCTGTCTACCAGCTCCAGAGGCCAGTTCTCTTGACGGCCACCTGTTTTAGTGGTAAAAACTGAGGCAAAGTAGGTGTTAAGTACCTCAGCCTTCTCCTCATCTTCCTTAACTATATTTCCCTCCAAGTCCAACAGAGAATGGAGGTTTCCCTTGCCCCTCCTTTTCTTATTAATGTATTTATAAAAGAACTTTTTTTTATGCCTAACTGGATTAGCCAAATTTACTTCAAATTCCACTTTTCTTTCCCTAATTTTTTTCCTGCATGACCTAGCTCTGTCTTTAAATTCTTCAGAAGTAGCCAGCCCTTTTTTCCATAGTCTGTAAACTTTCTTTTTATCCCTGATTTCTTTCAGAATCTCCCTATTTAACCAAGCCGGCTGTCTTCCCCTCCGGCTGGCCGTTTGGCACACTGGTCTAGCCTGTTCCTGTGCACTCAAAATTTCCTTCTTGAAACATGTCCAATCCTCGTGGACCCCCTTGCCTTTAAGGGTTGTTTCCCAGGGTATGCTCTGAATTAGTTTTTTTGAATAGGCCAAAATCTGCCCTCCAGAAGTCCAGTGTAGAGATTTTAATGATGGCTCTCCTTACATCCCTGAGGATTGAAAATTCTATTATTTCATGGTCACTATGCCCCAGGCGGCCTCCAACCACTAAATCGTCCACCAGCCCTTCTCTGTTTGTTAACAGTAGGTCTAGCGGGGCCTTACCCCTGGTAGTCTCATTTACCAGTTGATGAAGGAAATTGTCCTCTATACACTAAAGGAACCTCCTTGACTGCCTCTTCTCTGCAGTATGAAGCTCCCAACAGATATCTGACAGGTTAAAGTCACCCACAAGAACAAGGGCTGGAGATTTTGAGACATCCACTAGCTGCTTGTAGAACAATTCATCTCCTTCATCATCCTGGTGGGCAGTCTGTAACAGACACCCACAAGGGTGTCAGCCTTGTTGGCCTTCCCCCTGATTCTGGTCCACCGGCACTCAACCTTGTCACTGCTGACCTCAACTTCAACAGAGTCAAGAGACTTTCTAACATATAAAGCCACCCCTCCACCTCTCCTTCCCTGCCTGTCCTTTCTGAAGAGCTTATAGCCCCCCATAGCAGCACTCCAGTTGTATGAGTCATCCCACCATGTTTCTGTGACAGCAACTATGTCATAGTTTTCCTGCTGCGCTGTGGCTTCTAGCTCCTCTTGTTTGTTTCCCATACTGCGTGCATTAATGTACATGCACTTCAGCTGGACCACTGATTTTACTCTCAACTTGGGCTCTACGCCTTTAGGCTTATCTCTTGAGAGCCCAGTTGCCGTCTCTTCCCCCTTCAAACCTAGTTTAAAGCCCTTCTAACCAACCCTGCCAACTTATGGGCTACAGTTCTTTTGCCCTTGCTAGGTAAATGAAGCCCATCTGGTTTAATGAGACTAGGCAACACAGAGTTTGCCCCATGATCAAAAAACCCGAATTTGTGATGATAGCGCCATCCCTTAAGCCACCTAATGGTATGCTGGGCTTTCCTAAACCTCTCCTCATTCATCCCGGCTAGCACAGGAACTGAGGCAATTACTACCTGTGCTCCTGTCCGATGAAGTGATCAGGCCAGAGCCTTAAAATCTTTTTTAATTACCCTGGTACTCCTTTTATTGATGTCATCACTTCCAACCTAGACAACCAATAGTGGGTAATAGTCTGAGGCTTGAATAAGCTTAGGATGTCTTCATAATATCCCTCACCCTGGCCCCAGGAAGGCAGCAATCCTCCTTGTGAGATGGGTCTGGCCGACATACAGGGCCCTCAGTTCCCCTCAAAAGGGAGTCACCAATTACAACAACGCTTCTCTTTTTCCTCTTACCTGTAGTTGTAACCCGTCCGGTAGACTGGGGGTAACCAGAAGACCTTGTAGAGAGATCCTCCTGACTGTCCTTCATCAGACTTTCTGAGTCCAGGGCCATATACCTGTTTTTTAAGGGCACCCTGGCAGGTGAAAGGGGTCGAGAGGGGGTGTTTTTGCCTCTACGACCAGGCACCTGTTTCCATTCCTCCCCAACCATATGGTCCGTTCTGTCTGCCTGATGGCAGGAGGGGCTGGGCTTCACCACCTTCTGCTGGGCTTCCTTAGGAGTCGAAAGGGTAAGACTCCATCATTCAATTTCCCTTTCATTCTCCCTTACGTTTCTGAGCCTTTCTACCTCTTCCTTTAGCTCTGCCACCAGACACAGCAAATCGTTCACCTGCTCACATCGTATGCAGTTTCTTCTCACACTGTCCTCTGGTAGCAGTTCCAGGCTCAAACAGTCTGTGCAGCCAGAGGCCTGAGTGGCAGCATCCCTAAGTTTTTTGGGAGGCATGACTGCCTTGAGCTGTGAGGAAAGGTAAAAAAAAAAACGAACAAAAAACCCCAAACAAACAAAAAAACCCAAACCAAGCCACAAAAATACCTAGGCTTATGCCCTGACTGTTCGCCCTGCCTGTGGCAACTGCCATGCCACGCCCTCAGTTATGTGCCCAGCCCCTGTTTGCCCTCTCATGTTTGCTATGCTCCAGGTTGCTCACGCTCCCTAGAGATGTTTTTAAAGCCTTCTGAATCTCCAACTCACCTCTGAGTCACCTGCTGACAGCTGAAGGAGCAGCAAACAAAGCCTGGCAGGAAATAAGGCATAGCTGGTTTTTTCCTGATGCATAAGCTAAATAAAAGCTCACGTCTGTTTGTATTACATGAAGCCTGTATTAATAGAATTGTCTAGAAATGGCAACAAATACAAAAACACGTCAGAGGACGGGAACGAATCTGATTTAAATCTTCAGTGAAACTGTTGCTTCTGCAGTGGAGATTCAGTGCTAAGAAAGAGGGAAAAGGATATGATTTAAATAAAGCAGAGACAGAGAGGCAATATGTGTTTGTAGCTACATAGTTAAAAAGTAAACTCACCAACATTCAGTTACTGGAAAATGTAAATACCCCGTGTCAAAAAGTCAATTTAAAATTATGTTTTTGTTTGTTAAATCTGCATGGGGTTTGGAAATTTTTTAATTCAGTTTTGAAGTTAAAGCTAGTGCCAAAAAATTTGCTTACATTAGGCATTCAAACTAATTATTTTTTAACTGTCACATTTATTCTGTAACAGTTGAAATGTTTTTGCAAAGAAAGGGAGATATCAGTAAAATGTAAGGTAGAGCCTAGGTACTTATTTCTGGGTAGGTTCTACTTAAATGTACCTCAAGAGTAGTCATGATATTCT